>NC_072436.2:19138257-19441287 GCF_028878055.3 Symphalangus syndactylus | reverse complement strand
CCAGAAATATTTCACTAGAGGATTAGAAGTGGGTTTATACTTTCAGTGCTGAAGGCCACAGATCAACTTGAGTCAGCACCTTTTAATCCAAACCTCTTAGGGAAGTATATATTTACTCTGAAAATGTTTCATATATAAGTGTCTCCTGCTTTCGAGTATCTTTAGGCTCTAAACTATTTTTAAACAGACATAATATAACTGATTTCTTAGGTAAGTATTGTTCATCACAAGGAAGACCGTACAAGTATTCCAAATATACTGTCATTCATTCATTCATACAAAAATACCTAAAATAAGCCTTTACTATGTCCTAAACACTATTCTGGCTCTATACACACCCAGTTAAAAAAATAAAAATAAAAATCAGACAAAAGTCGCTGCTCTTTTGCAGCTCACAGTCTAACTTAGGGGAAGATGAAATATATAAATAAGTGCCATATACAATTTATTTAGTGGTGTAAAGTTTTATAGAGGAAAACAAAGTGAGAAATAGAATTAGGGATTGCTGGAGTGCTACTTTAAATAGGGTTATTTGGGAAGACCTCACTGATAAAACTATACATGACCAGAAACCTAGAAAAATAACTAAGTAGAGTGACCTGTTAGGAGGCTATTGCAGTATTTTGGGTAAGAGATGATAATGGCTTGGAACAAAGGAGGGGCCAGTTTAGATAGCAAGAAGTGGTAGAATATAAATACATTTAGAAGACAGAGCCAACGGGATTTGTTAACTAATTAAATATGGAGTTTGAGAAAAAGGCAGAATATTTGGCCTAAACTCTGATAGGTGAGTGTGAACCTATTAAGGCAGTGAAGACAGAGATAGGACTAGGTTTGGGAGGGAAAGTTAGGTGTTCAGTATCAGACATACTACATTTTAGGTGTCAATTGGATACCCTATGGAAGAGTCTTATATGCAGGTAGATAATTCTGGAGTTTAGAGAAGAGGTCCCGGTTGGAGATTAAAAAAACAGAGAATTGTCTATGTATGCAACATATTTAAAGCCATGAAATTTAATGACTTCTAGGGAGTGTGAGTAGATAAAGACAGTGCTCAGAGATGGACCCTGGGACATTCATAAGGTTAGAAATTGGAAACAAGTAGAGCAACCAGAAAAAAAGACTGAGATAAAGACCAGAAGCCTTTTGCTTAAATATGTAGAGGATACTTTTGAATCATGGATTATGTGTAGAACCCTTATACTTTACCTCTGATCCTTAATTTTGTTTATTCTTCTCTATTGTGTCCTTTTAAAACAGTGACATAATTCCACATTCCCTTATCTTTACCTTTCTTTTTATTAATTAACTATTTATTTATTTTGAGACAGGGTCTCACTCTGTCATCAAGGCTGGAATGGAGTGGCATGATTTCAGCTCATTGCAACCTCCACCTCCTGGGCTCAAGCAATCCTCCCACCTCAGCCTCCCAAGTAGATGGGACCATAGGTGCATGCCACCACGTCCAACCAATTTTTTGTATTTTTGGTAGACACTGGGTTTTTGCCATGTTGCCCAGGCTGGTCTCCAACTCCTGAGCTCAAGTGATCCAACCACCTTGGCCTCACAAAGTGCTAGGATTAGAGGCATAAGCCACCACGCCACGCCTGGCCTCTACCTTTCTTAAGTGATCTCTCCTTTTGCCTGAAATCTCTTGATACTGTAATGAGAATCCCTTGAAAGCATGGAACAGATTTCACTGAGCTCTGTCTACTCCCCCGCCAGGTCCTGCTCAAGGTGTCTGTGAGATGCATGAGAGTGTACAAATCAACTGCTTAAATTCAGAGATTACATCTGCATTATGACTTTATGAATCCTCCTCCTAACATAAAATGTGAGTGGAAAAAGTTTGCCAGTTCTTCAAAAAGCTAAAATTTTCATAAGACCCAGAAATTTTACTGCTAGGAATATATACTAAAGAACTGAATGCTGGCCCTCAAAAAATACTTGTACACAAATGTTTATAGTGGTACTATTCACAATAACCAAAGGTAGAAGATGCCAAAAAATCATAATGAGAAAAAAAAGAATCCTTCAATAAATGGTGCTGGGAAATTAGGTATCTACATGCAGAAGAATAAAATTAGATTTTCATCTCACACCACACACAAAACTCAAAATAGATTAAAGCTTTAGATGTAAGATCTGAAACTATAAAACTACTAGATGAAAACAGGGGAAAAGCTTCATGACATTGGGCTAGGCAATGGTTTTTTGGATATGATCCCAAAAGCACAGGCAACAAAAGCACAAATAGACAATGGAATTACACAAAACTAAAAAGCTTCTGCACAGCCAAAGAAACTCTATTGAAGGGAAGAAAATATTTGCAAACCATACATCTGATAAAAAGTTAATACCCAAAACATACAAAGGAACTCAAGCATCTCAAGACAACAACCCAATTAAAAACTGGATGAAGAACCTAAACAGACATTTTCCAAAAGAAGACAAATAACCAACAGGCATATGAAAAAAATACTCAACATCACTAATCATTAGGCAAAGGCAAATTAAAACTACAATGAGATAACCCCTGACACATGTTAGAATGGCTGTTACCAAAAAGACAAATGGTAAGAAGTGTTAGTGAGCATGTGGAGAAAAGGGAACCCTTGCACACTGTAGGTGGTAATGTAAATTAGTGCAACCATTATAGAAAACAGTATGGAGACTTCTCATTAAATTAAAAATAGAGCTACCATATGATTCAGCAATCTCACTACTGGCTATACATTAAAAAAATGAAATTAGTTTGTCAGAGAGATACCTGCATTGCCATGTTCGTTACAGCATTATTTACAGTGGCCAAGATATGGAACCAGCCTAAATGATGGTCAATAGATGAATGGGTAAAGAAAATGTGCTATATACACAGTGGAATACTAGTCAGCCTTAAAAAAGAATTCCTGTCATTTCTGACAACATGGATGAGCCCAGAGGGCATTATGTTAAGCGGAAAAGCCAGGCACAGAAAGACAGATACCACATGATCTAACTTATATATGAAACCTAAAAATGTTGTGAACTCGTAGAAGCAGAGGACAGAATGGTGGTTATGGGGGGCTTGGAGGGTGGTGGTGGGAGGGATTGGGAAGATGTTGGTCAAAGGATACAAAATATCAGTTAGAAAAGAGGGGCAAGTTTAAGAGATCTATTGTACAACATGGTGACTATAATTAATAGCAATGTATTGTATACTCTAAAGTTGCTAAGAGTACTCTCTTAAGTGTGCTCACCACAAAAGAAATCTGAAGTATGTGAATAGTGGTTATGTGAATTAGCTTCATATAGTCATTCCACAATGTACACATATGTCAAAACATCATGGTGTACACCACATGCACAATATTTGTCAATTTTAAAAAGATTAAAAGAGTTTTTGTGTGTTATTCATTCATATTCCACAAATGTAAAAATTTTTATTTAACATTTACAAAATATACATAACAATTACATTTTATGTAAAACATAAAAAATGCAAAATGTGTTTTAGTGATATAGCAATGGGGATAATACGCATGCATATATACATAAACATATAGATATCATCTGTTAAACTACCTGTATATGTATACCATATATATGCCTATGTTTATATATATGTATATCATAAGCATATGCCTCATACATGCATATATACAGGTGTGTCTATATATGCACATGTATATTTATATTTTTTAACACACTTATATGTGTATATGCATATTTACACATACATATATTGTATGCATATTCATATATATGAATGCCTATATCCCCATAAATATGTATACATATCACTTTTTCTGAACCATTTGAAAATAATTTATAAACATATTACCCCTTTACTCATGTACATGGTATGCATTTCCTGTAATCAGGGACATTCTATTGCAATACCACGTACAATCATTACAATCATTAAAATCAGCATATTAGTATCAATAGTACTAAAACCTAATCTATACCTCTTTTCATATTTCGTTACTTGTACTAATATGCTTTTCAGTAAAATAAGAAACATTGAGTTAAAACTTATGAAATGTAATAGAATGGGTAGCTGAAAATTTTTGAAGACTTTCTCTTGTATTTAGGTCACTGTATTTTTTAATCACTGAGATAATATATTACACAACATGCCTGGGGTGGATGAAGAATGGATTCAGGAATTAAATTCATTCAGTTACTTAATCCCAAATGTGGGTGCTTTTACATTGTGAAACTATTAATCACTCTAAGAATAGAAGGAGGGCCAAGAAAACAATTGTAAAGTCCTGAATATCTTTCAGCCTAAAAAGTGTTCTCTGTTTACTTTTTCTTTGATCATGAAAATCTACAAGCAGCCATAAAATTTGACTAGAGTTATAATTATTTGAAACTTTCAGGGTGTCTCTAAAACACTTTAAAATAGCCTCAAGTATCATAAGTTGATATTATTTCTACTTTTCCACTTATAATGAAAATAAGAATTGTGACTTTTATTCATCATTTCCACATGAAAAAACAGTAGAAAAAAATGGTGTGTTTATTCATCTTGAAAATGCCCAGCTGGGGTTTATTAACCACACTTTAGCCACTCATCTTTATGATGCTCAAATATAGATAAGATGAAATCACAAAGACTTCCCAGATGACAAGTCCAGCAAGGTCATTAGATTAGAGGGAAACTGAGTATTCTGTGACTGTTTTATAGTCAACAACAAAGTATTTATGTTCAAGATGTAAGTTATTTGAGTATTTTAGCAAATTGAAACCTACAGCCAGTTTTACACCACCATCTATGATCTAATTGGCATATTCTCTCAATAGGGGATACCAATACTGCAAACTCATGTTCACAAAAGCCTTATATAATGAGATTTTCTACACACACACACACACACACACACACACAGATATACATGCACAAATATATTCAATCCTTAAATAAATAAGGCTTACTCATCTATCTATCTATCTATCTATCTATCTATCTATCTATCTATCTATCTATCTAATCTATCCATCCATCCATCCATCCAGCCATCCATCCATCCATCTTCACAGTCTTCTCTAAGCAACAGAAATGAATCACACCCTTTGTAAAGACAGGGACCCAAAACAGTGTACTGTGTCTTTCACCATATGGAGCTCACAGTCTAGCTGGGATCACTGGCCTGTAAAGAGAGAAACCACAAGCCAACATCAATAGTTCTTTAACACAGGTCTCAACTGAGTGTCGTGGGGTCATGAAGAAGAGCCTGGGTGATACTGCCTGGATTTATCTAGAAAAGTGTCACAGAGAAGGTAATAACGGGACTGTAAAATGATGGCTGAACAAGAGTATCTTAGGGAAAAAGTATTGGGAAGGACATTTATAAACAGAATATATATATATACATACACTCAGAGATATACATACACACATCTGTATGTAAACATATAGATGTGTAGTGTGTGTGTATGTAATATATAGGTAAAGGCGACGGTATAGGTGAAAGATGATGGTGGCTAGTCCATGCAGACAAAATACATTTTAGGGGTTCAGGAAAAACTACAGGTTCCAGGGTACAAGATAAATGAAATCAAATTCTTTCTGATTTCATGGCTTCCTCTGGGAAGCAGTGACAGCCACAATCCCTTCAAAAGGGAATTTTAAAGAATACTGGATGCAGCAGTTGCCATACTCTGTATCACATCCCTCATTACACTGGTCAAAGTTGATTGTAAAAGAAATGGACATCACACGCCAAAATGATTAAGCACTAAATGGGAAGGTGGTCCATTAATTGGCCTAGCAAAGTGAACTGACCCATCCTAGATGGTGATGGGTGAATCACTTTGAGTCTTTCAGCTTCTTTTGTATTCTGCTGTCAGTCTTTCATCCCTCTGTACAGAGTCTGGTCAGAGACAAAACATAAACCAGAAGCGATGTGATGGAGAGGTAAGAGTGATATATTTTATAGCAGACTATAAAAATAGATAGATAATGAGTGAGCATTATTTAAGGATTGAATATATTTGTGCATGTATATCTGTGTGTGTGTGTGTGTGTGTGTGTGTGTGTGTGTGTAGAAAATCTCATTCTAAAAGGCTTTTGTGAACATGTATTTGCAGTACTGGTATCCCCTATTGAGAGAATATACCAATTAGATAAGAGTGATGTGAAAGCTATGGAGTGAGTATTTTCCTGGCTTTGTCGCCCATGACTCCTCATTCAGCCCCTTCTACCCACACCTGACCATGCTGGGCCCGAACTTTCTTTGGACTCCACACTCGCTCTTCTCACTGCCTGCATGGTGAATTTCCTCCACTTCATCAGGTCTTTTTGGCAATGTTACCATCTCAGGGAATCCTCAGTGAAGTGAGACACCTCTTGTCATCCTGTCTAAAGTTCTACCCTTCACAGATTTCGAAGTCCCCTTTCCTGTCCCCTTCATTTTTCCTTAGCTTGTATCACTATGGAACATCCCACATCTCATTCTCCATCCCTGTTTTGTTTTGCCTCTATTTTGCATTAGAAAGTAAGCTCTGTGGGTGCAGAATTTGAATCTGCTGTGTTCATGGATCTGTTCTGTGTTCACTGTTCATTGCCTAAATTAGGTCCAGGAATCTGGTTAGCACTTGGGCAAGTTATTCGTCATCCCTAACTCCCCCGATGCATTTTTTTTTTTTTTTTTTTTTTGAGACAGATTCTCAGTCTGTCACTCAGGCTAGAGTGCAGTGGCATGATAACAGCTCACTGCAACCTCGAACTCGTGGGCTCAAGCAATCCTCCCACCTCAGCCTCCCAAGTAGCTGGGACTATAGGCGTGTGCCACCATGCCGTCTAATTTAATTATTATTTTTGTAGACATGAGGTCCTGCCATATTGTCCAGGCTGACCTCCAACTCCTGATCTCAAGTGATCCTCCTGCTTCAGTTTCTGAAAGTGCTGGGATTACCCGGCCACAGATTCATCTTCTACTCTTCTGCTTTGCTCTGTGCCCTGGGAGGTAGACTCCTTTGGACTGGATCCCTTGTCAAATGGCTTCTGGGTGCTTTCAGCCAATGGGAGATACTGTGAAGTGACTGTAGGGAGGGAGGAGAGAGAGATTGTGGTATTTCTCTGCCCCATCATTGCTTCCGTTCATCTCGAGCAGTAGCTGCATTCCTCCACAATTCCTGCCAGGTATTCTGTTCCTCTGGGGTTGCAGCTCTAACTTGGCTCGAATAAAAGCAATTCTTCCTCTAATTCCTTCCATCCTGGAGGTGTAATGGCTTCCTGCTGCTCCTAATCTCTAAGCACTGCATCCTCTCTAGATTTATATTTGTAACCCTATCTACATATCATTAAGTAGACCCTTCGTTAAAATCTCTTCATTTGTACCATCTGCAATGAGTTCTCTTTCCTGCCAGGACTCTGATTAAAAAAAAAAAACAACTCAGTAAAGACTTGTTGAAAGGCTGCTGAACGAATGAAAAGTCTTGGCATCCTTTGGAAATTTGACTGATTGACTTTGGCACTGGAACAGCCATGGAAGAGACACTAAAGGAGGAAAGGCTAGAAGTCAGCACCAAGAAGGTAACTCTGGCATGCCTTGCCAATCCTCGAACATGTGTATGTAATGCAATAGCCACTGGTTAAGGAGTGATTAATTCAGTCCACCAGCAAACTACTTTTCTTCATTATGCCCATTGATTTGTCTTGTTATTTTGTGTTTAGGTTGAATACTTTTATTTTTTATTTGTATTTATTTTATTTTTTTTTTTTGCAGAGTCTCACTCTGTCACCCAGGCTGGAGTGCACTGGAGCAATCATAGCTCACTGCAGCCTCGACCTCCCAGGTTCAAGCAATCCTCCTGCCTCAGCCTCCCAAGAAGCTGGGACTACAGATACATGCCACCGCACCCAGCTAATTTTTTTATTTTTTTTTATTTTTTTTTTGTAGAGACGGGGTCTCACTCTATTACCCAGGCTGGTCTCGAACTCCTGGGCTCAAACAATCCATCCATCTCGACCTCCCAAAACTCTGCGATTATAAGAATGAGCCACCATGCCCAGTGGTCGAATACTTTTCTGCTGGTAAAATATGGTGCTTGAAACAGATCAGAATGCTGGTATGATTATGCTTGTATGTGAGGTGGCAGAGTAGGGAAAGCATTTAAATTATTGTTGAATTCTAACTTTCTACTGATTAACTTGCCTAGCTTTTCTGAGCTTACTCATCTAGAAAATTGACAGAAACTCCATGGAGAAGTTATAAATACATATAAAGATATGACTTATGTAAAGTGCTTACCACGGTGCACGACATAGTATTTGCTCAATAAATGTTCATTTCTCTCCTGCTTTTCTCTATTTCGTTTTCTTTGTCTTCTTTCTTATTGAAGTTCCACAAATAAACTGGGATCAGAGTGATTTGCTTCTGCTAATTTTTTAAATTTCCTCAAGTATGTAAAAAGTCTTTGCAATACTATTCTAGGTCAGGAAAAATAAGGGATTTATAACTTCAGGAAATTCAGATATAACTTAAGTTTATAAGAAAAAGAGGGAATCAGAGACAGACTCTGAACTGTCATTCTCCCAAGATAAGACCTCCAGAAAGGTATGCTCCACGCTGTGCAATCAACTTGGTATGCCTGATTGCTTGGCAAGTTAAGCAATATTCCACAGGCATTAGAGTTACATACCATGGGCTCAAAATGGAGCCCATTTCAAGATATCGAACAAGGGAAACTTGGCTGCTTTTCTTTGCCATAGGGGAAAATAGAGAGGCCATCTTGAGACATTATTGGTATAAAATTGTTACTTACAGCTTTTAAAATTTACCACTCTAGGTGCGTGTTAAGACATACAGACATATTTCCACTCCAACATACACCTTTCTTGTCTTCTTTTTTTTCCTTTGGTTAGTTTATAAAGCAAAGAACATTCTGTAGAGGTAGGGGAGCATTCCAGTTTTCTATTCCAAAAAATTTGACACACTACAGGATAGAATAACAGATCTGGATGCATTTTCAAAGAAAATGCTGTTTAGGAATGTATAAAACCCACATGTCATTTCACTGCAAGAGAGTCTGCAACAAGATCATGGTATGTGTGCACTGAGTTGATTTTCTTGAGCTCGTTGTGTACTTTTTGGGCTAAAGCAAAGGGAATCATCCAACACATTATAAAGCTGCAATGATCACCATCTATATTGCTAATGATAGCTGTCAAATGAGGCTGATGTGATTGTGGAGACAAAACCAGCTCTGAAGTGTAAAGGCCAGAGGGGTGGCAATAAGATATTTAAATCACATGCAAAACAAAACAAAAATATTAGCATGTCTCACATGAACACCTTTGCTTGGGTCTTGCAGAAATGTTTGCCATGCTAACCCAAACTTGTGTCTTTAAATCCTGCCCTACGCTGCCTTCATTTGTCGAATACTCTTATTGCGATAGCCAGCATAATATTATCTTCTTCTTGAGCACTAATTCTTAACTCTAGGGAGAATCGATGTCTGTACAGATATATTGGAAGCCCCTATAGCTTTTTATTGCACTCTTCAATTTACCTGACTCTATCATTTAACCAAACTGTAAGCCACGGGAAGGCAGGAACCATGCCAAGTTATCACGACATCTTCCACCTCTACTAATGCCTTACATATAGTAGATGTTCAGAGAACCGATCTACCATGACTGAAACAAACACTCCACAGAGTTTTGGTTTTTGGCTTTTGTTTCTGTTTTTGTTTTCCAGTAGCAGGATGTTTGGATTTATGGAGACACTAGCTGGACTTAAGGTTGTGTTCTGTGAAACTTATCTCAGGAGCATCCTCGGAGGGTTCAGTGCAAGCTTCAATGTTCGTCACATTCTTTAGAGGATCTCACTTCTGTGCAAAAGTGCTACACATGAGGGTGCCAACAAAGTTCATAAATTAGTGTCTCAGATTTTTGGAGTAGCTCTTGAGCAAATATATGACCTTTATCTTAAGGGAAAAGCCCTACCTGCTGGTGGGGTTAAGAAATGGTCACAATGATAACCTACTTATTGTCTTTCTTGTCACTGTAGTTATCCCTGACTGGTGGGCAATATTTACTGATGCCCTGGCAGCCATATCTTCCTGTTAATATTCTGGCCAGGTGTGGCGGCTCGTGCCATAATCCCAGCACTTTGGGAGGCCGAGGCAGGCGGGTCACTTGAGATCAGCAGTTCGAGACCAGCCTGGCCAACAGGGCGAAACCCCATCTCTACTAAAAACACAAAAAATTAGCCAGGCGTGGTGGCGCACGCCTGTAGTCAGTCCAAGCTACTTGGGAGGCTGAGGTAGAAGAATTCCTTGAACCTGGAAAGTGGAGGTTGCAGTGAGCCAAGATCACGTCACTACACTCCAGCCTGGATGACAGAGCAAGATTCTGTACAAAAATAAATAAATAAAATATTCTAAAAATTCAAAAACAAATTTGAAGATATAAGCCACATTATAATAATTAAAGGTGCTATGTTCTCACAATGCCAAATTATCAAATCTTCTGGATTTTATTCCCTAAATGACTTTCAATCCATTACTTTCTTCTATATTGCTCCTACGCCTAGTCACCAGTGCTTCTCACCTGGACAACTAGACACCCTCAGCAGGTCCCATCTCAGTCTCTACAGCCTCGTCAATCCCCTTGTCCATACTTTAGATGGAATGTTTTCTTTTTTTTGAGACAGGATTTCGCTCCTTAGCCCAGGCTGAAGTGCAGTGGCATAAGCTCGACCCACTGCAGCCTCGACTTCTTGGGCTCAGGTGATCCTCCCATCTCCCAAGTAGCTGGGACTCCAGGCACATGCCACCACATCCCACTGATTTTTTTAGAGAGGAGGTCTCAATATGTTGTTCAAGCTGGTTTCAAACTCCTGAACTCAAGTGATCCCCCTATTCCAGCCTCCCAAAGTGCTGGGATTACAGGCATGAGACCCCATACCTGGCCCAGAATGATCTTTTGAAATAAAGGTAAGTCTCATAATGTCACCTCACCTCTACTCCTGTACCTACTTCATTTACTTTAAAATATTTAGTGGCTTTGTAGACCCCAATTCCTGACTCACTTTACAATGCTCTGTGTATATAACCTGCCTCCCTAGCCTTCTCTCCTGCCAACACCCTTCTCATTTTCTGTGTTCTAGGCATACCACCTAATAATTCCTAAACTTTCACATACATCATCATGTGGGAAGCTTAGCAAAACAGATTCCTGAGCCCTGGACCCCAGGCAGTCTCATTCAGTAAGTCTGGGATGGGACCTAAGAATTCACAAAGGACAAGTCCCAGGTGATGCTGAGGCTGCTCCAGGGATTGCACTTTGGGAAATACATGGCTTCAACCTCTGCTAACTCTTTTTTCCAGAGAATCCTTTACAATCTGCCTGAGCAGGATCCAGATCCCTGCTTTATCCCATCATAGCTCACCATGTAAGTCTGACACAGCTTCTATGACTGCCATAATATTGCCTTTGTGTGATCATTTGGTTATCTCTACCCCCAGATGTCAGTTGCATGATGGCACAACCAGTGTTGGAATTTGAACACTGCTATTTTCATGAACCCTAAAAATAAATATTATTTACATGAGATAATGAATACAAAAATCCCCAAATGTTCTTCTTTTAATTTTCTAGTATTATTGTTGGAAAAATTAGTTTATTGTACTAATTGTCATATCTTGATAAATTAAAAAATGCCTTCACTACTTTACTTACTTCTCTGGAAAACACAGAGCCATTACTAAAACATACACATGCATAGCATTCTAGAATGAATAGTGGTACCATGACAAACAAGAAAAGGAAATTGGTGTTTGCCATTTCTCGATTCTGGAGGGCCCAAAAAACCAACTATATTGATTTAGGAAATGAGTCATATGGGTGGCCCTAATCTCTGACAGTTAGTGCTGTTGGCAAATGAAAGAGTTGAGATGGAAAAATTCACCGATTTCAACAGACAGATGTCAACATTGCTCTGAAAAAAGTGTCAATTTTTTTTTTTTTTGGAGACGGAGTCTCGCTCTGTCTCCCAGGCTGGAGTACAGTGGCATAATCTTGGGTCACTGCAAGCTTCACCCGACCCCGGATTCACACCATTCTCCTGCCTCGGCCTCCCAAATAGCTGGGACTACAGGCGCCCACCACCACACCTGACTAATTTTTTGTATTTTTAGTACAGACATGGTTTCACCATGTTAGCCAGGATGGTCTCGATCTCCTGACCTCGTGATCTGCCTGCCTCGGCCTCCCAAAGTGCTGGGATTACAGGCATGAGCCACTGCGCCCGGCCAAAGGGTCAACGTGTTTTACACACACATGCACACGTACACACACACATGCACACGTACACACACACATGCACACATACACACACACACGGTTCTTTGTGCCTTCCATGATGATTAGTGTAAGATTTATAAGCCTATTGTGGAATAAAAATGATCAACTGCAGACATTGAAAGTAAGGGTTCTTTAGACAAGAACTATGTAAGATTGTTATTAAAATTGTATTCATACAACAAACATTTGGCATTCATTAGGTGCACTTTTTACGGGACTGATAAGATGATGTCTAAGGCACATTTCTACCCTCAAGTAATTTACAGTGAGGGTGTATGAAAAATCAACTATAAAAGTGAATATGTAATACACACACAAAAATAAGTGACTATATAATACATATAAAAAAGTGAATGTGTGATACATTATTAAATACCGTTTAACAAAGTTAAGAGAAGAGAGTGATCTCTTCTTAAAAGGGAATGAAGGTGAGCATAATGTTTCTTGGAGGAACAAAATTTAATTACGAATTTGAAGGTTGAGTAGCATTTTGATAGGTTAGAAGTAGAAGTAGAATGAAGAAAAGGGACTGTTGTTCCAGAAAAAAGAAGGTGTATTGTAATTAAACAACCTGAAGACCTTCATGAACTGTGACATATTGACGTACACACTTCTCTTGCTTTAAAGGCTGGGAGTGTCGGGTCCATCACAACAGCTGCATGGTCTACCTTATCCTCACTTAGATGTTGTGAAACTCGGATATGAAAAGCCTGAGCCAGCGCTCTCAACTCTGAGGCTCTGTGGCCCCCATTAGGAATTCAGGGACTCCCCATGGAAGACTGAGTTCCCTCCACATTTCTTCCAGCCATGTTTTCCCTTGATAGCTAGTCAATCACTCCAGTCAACCATGCAACGCCTTTAGTTCTTTCTCTGTAGTACTATAAGTAGTTCACTATGTTTAAATCAGCTTCCCTTTATTGGGATCTTCTAAAGAATATTCATACAGGACAAAATAATTTTAAATATTGGGTAATTATGGAGAAGCCCATGTACACATCTTTCCCCAAAACTATTGTCATCAATCTTTAAGATCCATTACTTGTTCATTTGGCAAAATATCATGTTTCTCTATGCCTGCACAGCAGATGCTGGTCAATGTCCTGCTCACTCACATTCCTGTGTCCTTATTATTTCAGTGAATGCTGTCAACATCAAACTGCCAAATCCTGCTTCCCTTCTCTCCACGGGCCTTGGCTTTTTCTTGCACCCAAAGCACATTTTGCCACCTAACTGGTAGGAGTAATTGACTTTGATTATCATGAAGAAATAACATTATAAAATGGAACCAGGAGCACATATAGAACTCAGGACACTCATTGAACGTATCCTGCTGATTCTATGCCTGGCCATACTTTAGACAGAATGATTTTGTTGCATTCTTGCAATTGCAAGAATGTACGATTGCAGCAGTTACAGCTCGACAAGGGCAAAGCAACCAAAGGTTCAGACCTTTCGATCTCCCGTGATGAAGGTCTGAGCCTTCTACTTGGCAGGCATCCTAGACCAGCGGAAATGGACAAGGATGAGGGATGTCTAGAATGGGTAGAAAAGGGAGAAGAAAAGGAATATTGATGGTAGCCTTGAAACCAACTGAAGCAGACAACGGTTTCTCTCACTATCCCCCTTGTTGTATGTTATTTAATCATTTAATAAACACTGTCTGTCCACCACCTTGAAAAATCAATACAGGTTAGAATGAAATTAACACAGGGCATGCAGAGATCTGAGCAGGTGGATTTTAGTGGATGACTTTAGTGCCCCATCGACATCTCACCTTCCTTACCACTTCACTGCAGCTGCCAGCACCTGCACTTCTTTGAGGGTCTTTCTTGCTCTAGAGACTGCTTTGCTGCCAGCATGGCAAACTGAAGTAGAGAATTAAAAACCCCTAGAAGCAGCTTTCAATGTAAGTGATTGGAGTTTGTCTATGATTTCCCTCAGTGACCTCAGCCTCCTCGGGGAGTGACTCTAAGTCATGTGGTTTTATTAATTTGATCTGAAACTCCGATTCCTAGAGTTTTCCCCATAGGATTAATCTCTGTGTACCCACACTTGTTACTGGCTTGGCAATGCACTCTTTCTTGGCTGCTTTCCCGTCCTTGTCTTTCTTCCTTACTCCCCCATGGATGTTTTCTTTCACCCTCCAAATAAAATAATTTTATTCAAATCTTTGAGTTAGTTTCTACTCCTGGGGAACCCAAATTTATGCAGTCTGGGGCTTGTTGTCAGGTCATACTGTTGGCTGTTGCCCAGGAAATGGTGTAGATGTGGACTTTAGGTCAATGACCTTCCCAGAAAATACGGACAGAGAGACATAATACTCATAATTTTACTGGCAGAAATCCACATCTCTACTCTCTTTCAAGGCCACTTGTGATTGCATTGTCAGGCTTCAGTAGGTGATTTTTGGGTTTCTGGCGGATTACCTAGATCCTTACGAGACATAATAGATAACAGAAAAGAGGGCCTGGCGTGGTGGCTCACGCCTGTAATCCCAGCACTTTGGGAGGCCGAGGAGGGCGGATCACCTGAGGTCAGGAGTTTGAGACCAGGCTGGCCAACATGGGAAAACCTAGTCTCTACTAAAAATACAAAAATTAGCTAGGTGTGGTGGCGGGCAACTGTAGACCCAGCTACTCAGGAGGCTGAGGCAGGAGAATCGCTTGAACCTGGAAGCTGGAGGTTGCAGTGAGCCAAGGTCATGCCACTGCACTCCAGCCTGGGTGACAGAGTGAGACTCCATCTCAAAAAAGAAAAGAAAAGAAAATAGGCTCTTGTCAGGTGATTGCCTCACAATGCAGGTGGCAATGGGACAGAAAGCATTATTATTTTTTTTCCATCTTAGATTTTTTTTTTTCAAATGCTCTTTCTTAAAATTTCACAACGCAGTTTATGACATTCTCTAGTTGTAAATTTATTCTTTTATTTTAAAGGACAATATGTATTGATACAGGATTTAGATCAATTAGCTATAGCCATAAACTCAGTTTACATCATTTTCTTGGAGTTAAGACATATTTCAGACCTTAAATCCTATAATCAGTATTAAGTGCTAACAGTGTACACCTGACTCAAATTGAAACAATCCACTTTTCTCCTCCATAAATTCTGAGTTGGGATTTAGAAGAGTTCCTCATTGAAATGGGAAGCTCAACTGGGGCACTGAAATGGAGAGCTTGCCTGAGAAGATTCTATTTAATTCTATGCATGTTCAAGAAAAGAAAGCTAGAAATCCTAGAAACATGAGGAGGAGAAGAATAAACCCCAGCTGTAAGAGACACAGAAAGAAGAGATAGTGCAAGGAGAGCTTCGAAGAAAGTAATCTTGTCTTTAATAATTTCTTGGTACCAACTTTCAGTTTATGAGGTCCTCCTGTTTTTCTTTCTTTTGGATCTATAGCTACTCCTGTACCTTAGAACAATTTTCCCTTTTTGGTGTTAAGATTATTTGAGGGATTTTTCAATGATTTAAAACCAGAACAGCCTTGGTGAAAAGAACTGCACTATACTCCGAGTTCAAGAAGAATGAAGACCATCATTTTCTTTGTTTTCAGTGCACCTAACACAATACTGGGCACGTAATAGACTCTCAATAGGCATTTGACAGGAAAAAAAATGAATTAAAAATGTTAATTAGCTTCAGCAAAAGCACCAAGAAGCATGTGCACTTTTTATAATGTGAAAAGTCTTTCTACCAATAGAAAGTGGCTGACCTGGGTTCAACCACGGACAGGGCTGGAATGCTCATGCATTAGGTTTATTTTAATCAGTAATTGCCCACTCATTTAATCCATCTGAAAAACAGTCTTAACCGCTGCTCAAATTATTGGTGTGTATTTCTCCAGGATATGTAGTGAGGTATTAATTCACCTTGAAACATTTAGGCCTCTTTATCACTCTCAGATGTTTAAAGTGGCTCAGCAGAAGAAAGGGATGAAGTGGAGTTTAGAATGGGTAAACCAGAGAAATGACCTCTCAATTTTGGGCAAATCCAGCACTTCATCAAAACCTATGGGAAGAGCAGAGTATTGTGGGCTGTTGTTTCTTGAAATGTTCATTAAGGAAAGACCAAACTTAGCAAATGCTGAAGTCCCTCTTGTAATGTTTTATGATTGTTACAGTATTTGGTAACTTCTGTTCCCCTCTGGCTGTGATGTGAGAGGTTCCTCCCACCACATCCCCCCATGACAGCAATCTCTAGCTGTAAAATAGTAAGACCGTCAGCCAGCAATAATTTGCAATCCAAACAGACTTGACGCTCTCTGACATTTATTGAAACCTCAGACCCCGTGCACTGGTTTCAGTTTTCCTCCCTTCGCTCTGTTTTTACAGACAGACAAGTGCTTAGATTTAGGCTTAATAATGAGGAGAAATTTCTTCTTGGCCTACTCTTGCTTGTGTTGGCTGCAATGGGGCTTGCAACAGATGGGTGGTTGGAGTTAATTATACTAAATGGTGAGAACATTATTTGACCCCACTGGTTCAGCCCCAGAGGCTGTGTGCCTCTCCTCACAGACATAGGCAGATGGAATGCCTCACAGGCTGGGCAAAGGGCAGAAGCCATGGAGAGAGAGAGGTCTTCCCTTAAGAGCAGACAGACATGGGATTCACTCCTTAACATAGCTCAGAATTCTGGGCTCTTTTATACATATAAACCAGTAAAGTGCAAAGAAACACAAGGTGGTAACAAGGATTAGGAAAACACACTTTAACTGATGGGATGACTCTCCAAGGGACCAGTCATCTTCCACAATGATAGGTTTCATCCTTTTTTCCAGGAAAGAATAATAGAAAAGCTTCACCACACATGTGGCTCTGACAAGCCCAAAAGGAATTCTTATCACATGTGTCATAGTAGGAGACTTGGTGACAACCATATTATAATTATATTTGAGAACCCAGTGATAACTGCGTATTATTTAACTCAGTGCATAATATGTAGTGCACTGCGAATAGTCTTGTCCTTGCTATTTTTAATGATGATGATGACAATAACAATACACCCATGTTCTCGTTTTTCTAGAGATAACCTGGCATTTATGAGTCTCAAGATTAAAAATTAACCAATACACCTAGGTAGAGTGGAGATTTATTTATAAATAGTTTGTTGGTACATCACAACACAACTTCCAGTGTACTAAATTATATCTTATTCTAGAGTATAACAAGGCCAGGGAGATACAACATTAAGTTGTTGACTTAATACAGACAGCAAGATTTCTGTTCCTAGATTTGTGCTTCACTGTTGTATGTCAATTCCATGCAGATAATTCAGTATGTCCTGGAAGTCTCTAGGCAGTAATGGCTTATATGATCTATCTGGCAATACTGACTCCATAAAATAGCATGGTGTACCACCATGTTTGCATTGTCAAATAATTTCTGCTCTGACACAGTTTATGAAACACACCAAGTTAATAGGAGAGGTAAGAGATGAGTAGCAGCCCCTAAGATGTTTCCCACTCTTATCTAAGAGGCAACAGTCTTTGTTGTTCTTTTTCCTTATTTTAACATCTTTCTTTCTGTACTATGGTGACTATCATCTTACCCTTGTTCATCCAGGGTCAAAAATGATCAATGACAAATGAAGCAACATTATACCCCAACATACCAAGAATTTCTTGGTAATGTTTCAGAAAACAATGGCCAAGGATTAGGTTTTACTTGGAGTAAGAGCCTAACTGCATCCCTTTCAAAGCAATTTGATTCATTCTGTTCAATAATCACACTCTATCACTCTATTTCTTCTCAACTAATATGTACTAGATTGTCATTACATTATATGAGCAAGCATACATTGTTAGTACAACTCACTTCCACCCATGTATAAATGACTCAAAGCGTATGTACCCTGTGAATCAGTAGCATCTTTCTCACAGAGGCAGCGTATGATTGCAAGTGTTATGTTCATATCTTGAATGAGAAAGGATACAGAAATTACCCTGCGGTATTTAAACCTCATAAAACAAATACTGCCGTGCATAAAAGGAATTGGTTTTGCAAAATGTTTATACAAAACAAGTGTACAATGCATATTTTCCCCAGTAAAAGATAATTAAGTGGTAGGATGTGCTTTTAAAGTACAGAGCCAATGACGTTTAAGAGTTTAAATGTTATATTATCACCTACATGAAAACATGGGGCAAATATAGACATAAACTATACTTAAAAGAGTTAAAATTTTTTTTAAATTACACTTTAAGTTCTGGGGTACCTGTGCAGAAGGTGCAGTTTTGTTACATAGGTATACGCATGCCATGGTGGTTTGCTGTACCCATCAACCTGTCACCTACATTAGTTATTTCTCCTAACGCTATCCCTCCCCTAGCCCCCAACCCATCAACAGGCCCTGGTGTGTGTTTCCCTCCCTGTGTCCATGTGTTCTCATTGTTCAACTCCCATTTATGAGTGAGAACATGTGGTGTTTGGTTTTCTGTTCTTGTGTTAGTTTGCTGAGAATGGTGGTTTCCAGCTTCATCCATGTCCCTGCAAAGGACATGAACTCAATTTTTTATGGCTGCATAGTATTCCATGGTGTATATGTGCCACGTTTTCTTTATCCAGTCTATCATTGAATATTTGGGTTGGTTCCAAGTCTTTGCTATTGTGAATAGTGCCGCAATAAACATACATGTGCATGTACCTTTATAGTAGAATGATGTATGGTGTTTATTGAGGTGACTGCTTTCAGAACTAAAATGATAGTAGCTAAATTATAGACCTTATTGCAACAGAATCTGTGAGATAGAAGCAGTGCATAAGAGAAGTTCAGGACTGAACAATAAGAAAGAAGTGAAGTTAGGTAACAAGAAGACAGGAGCAAAGATAAATAAAACAAATGCTATTTTAAGCCCAAGACAAGGATTTCAGGGGAAAGTTGGAGACAGTTACTTTTCTCGGTGAGTATTTACTAATTGCGTGCATGCATCTTTGGAGAAAGGATCTGTAACACTTCCTAAAAACTCAGTGCTAAATCTGACTGTTCAAGGTTTTTGTTACTGTTGTTGTTGTTTGCTTCATTTTAGTTTGTGTGCTTGTTGTTTTTTTATGTATTTTTATTAGTTTATTTCCTGAGAGGGACTCTCACTCTGTCACCCAGGCTAGAGGGCAGTGATGCAGTCTCAGCTCACTGCAACCTCCATCTCTCAGGTTCAAGCAATTCTCCTGCCTCAGCTTCCCGAGTAGTTGGGGTTGCAGGCGCGTGCCACCAAGCCTGGCTAATATTTTTGTATTTTGAGTAGAGACAGAGTTTCACCATGTTGGCCAGGCTGGTCTCAAACTCCTGACCTTAGATAATCCACCCACCTTGGCCTTCCAAAGTGCTGGGATTACAGGTGTGAGGACCACGCCCAGCCACTTATTGTTTATTTCCCACAAGAAGTTGTAGGGGAGAGTTGTTCACAGTAGACGAAGCAGTGTGAGAAACGCTGTAAGCATGAAAGATCTCAATCCCTTCAGGAAACATGAGTGTGACTAGAGTCTCTGGTGCAGGGCTGAGGGCTAGACAGAGCCAGATATTAAAGACATAAGGACCATGCTGAGAACTTGCCATTTATTCTGTGTGCAGCAAAGAGGCATGGAGTAGTTTATGTAAGAACACAGCATGGTCACCTGGTGTTTTAGAGAGGTCACAAGAGCAACGTCGTGAAGGATGGATTGATGGTGAAACGAGTCAGAGGGAACAGCCGGTGAGAACACAGATCTGTTTATAATAAGTCTGTTTTATAATAACATTGCACATTTTGATTTGCTTCTCTAGGGAGATATAGGTTATATAAGAACATAGATTAGAGTTTAGTAGAACGGAAGCTGATTCCTGGCTTTGGTATTTATTAGCTGTAGGATACCTGGTCTTCAGTCTAGATCTATAAGTATAGATCAGTATAGGTCTGATCTTCAGGCTTCCACCTCAGTTTAGACCCTCCTTCAAGGCCTGGCAGTATACAGGGCATTGAAGGAGGGTCTAAACTAAGGATGACACCGCAGAGAAACACAGCAACTGGAAAAATTGGCAAGTTTTAACTGCTGAAAAAATCACAGTGGAGGGAGAAAGGAAAAATCCGTCATGATTTTCAGGTTTGTGACTTGAGTCAGAGTGGCTGGCAGCTTCATAAGTGGAGATAAAATATACAAAAGAAGAAACAGATCCTAAGGAAAAACAGGTCTGTGTTAAGAGTTGGATAGAATGAGTTTGAAGTTCCTACAGTACTGAAGATCAGTATCATCCATCTAATAAATATCAAAGCCAGAAATCAGCCTCAGATCTACTGAACCCTAACCTATGTTCTTCTTACATAACCTACATCTCCCTAGAGAAGCAAACCAAAATGTGCAACGTTATGACAAAACAGGTATGAGATAGATATGTAGAGAGGCAAGAGTTAATTGGATATATTCCGAGGCAGGCTATTATCAGTTTGTTTTTGCTACATAAGAGCCTTTTTCCCTCATATTACAGAAATAGCTACCTGTGAAATAACATCTTCACTAACAATTTGCAATCAAGGCAGATGGACTTAGACTCTCAGCCAGGTGTTGAAATTCCTTCCTTCGCCCAACACAGAGCTGAATGCAAGAAACAGAGATTCCTGAGGGTAACATGGATGAAAATTACGTTAATAAAAAGCAATGGAAAGAGAAGGATGCACCCACCAGATTCAAGTATTCATTTACCTGGCTGAATTGCATTTTTAATACTGTCTCATTTTTAAGCAAATGGATTTTATCTTCTTAAAAATGATCTGTTGCAATGCAAACTTTCTTATCTTTTCAAAGACAAGATTTAATGAAGACATAGACTTCAACACTGGAAATTTAAATGAGTTTTAAATGAAGATGTAGACTTCAACAGAAGAAGAAACATATTAGTTAGAATTTTCAGAAGCAAAATAGGCTGGAAGATTTATGATAGCGCTTAGAAACACGAGCCTTCAGACTGCGTGCCCAAGCATGACCAAAGAGCAGGCAATAACAGATCTCATTAGACGCTGTTTATTTAATTTAACATTATCCTGTCAGGGATGGTTTCCCTGTTAGATAGAGTTCATTTTTTTTTGATAGTTTAAGTAATGCTCATACAAGTATATGTTCATAATAAGAGAAGGTTATGCATGCAAATTCAGAAAGTCATCAAATCATCCCCAAAACTATAGTTTTAGGTTTTCTGAATCCGTTCTCTTCTTTCCCAAGAACTATGAAACAAGACTTTCATACTGCCTCAGAAAGAACCCTAGAATCTCCTTGTTATTTTTCCTCCCTGGTATTTATTTTCTTTTTTCTCTTCCAATGCTACCACAACAAAATAATCTGTTTTTTTTTTCTTGTAGTGCCTGATTAATGTTCCAAAGAATCACATGTTTGCATTTGAGGTTAAAGCAAACCTCTAGATAGAGCTGTAGAGAACATGATATGCCAGTGTTAATAATTTCCTATAGAAACAATTATTTTTGAATATTCAGGTGATAAAAGATGACCTTAGAAGGTACACACTACATATATGCCCACTTAATTTTCTCCTATACGACTCCTACCTTCATCACAAAACATTTTTAAAATTGCCACATTACTTAGGTTTATATATATTTAAAATAAAACAACTCACTGAGAAAATATAATTTCACCTTAGTAAAATATGAACTTTTATTAGACGTTATTAAAGCTGCAATGGCCGAAACAAGGAATTAAATTTTCCTCTGTAATGTTGATATCTCCAGCATGAACATAGAGGTAATAATACAAATCACTGGACTGAAAATACTGCTCTCTGATTAAAACTTCTGAGAACAAGGCTGGTAGATTGACAGTTTTCACGAACACCTTCACGTATTAAGACAATAAATTGCCATAATGTGTTTTGACATTGATAATGTGATCTAAAATCTTTTCAGAAAATATGTCTTCAGGGAACAAAGATTCACTATCCCTTTGTTCAGGTGGCTCAAAGTAATTGCATCAGATTCAAGGCTCGGCTCGGGTATTAAGTTATCCTAAACTGGAGAACCAAAGTTTGTCAAACTCAGCCAGGCGCTGAGTTTAAAAATTGTCAGTAGAGCATGGAAGGTGATCAGGAAAGCCTTAAGGACATTTAGACCATGCAGAAAAGGTCCATAGTTTGGCCTTGTTTCAACACCATTGGTTATACATGTAGGTGAGACAGTAAGGTTTTAAAAATCTCCATTATTTTCTGGGAACTTTGAACGAAGGATGCAGATGTCTGCTTACTCTTTCCAACTTCATGGTGTCCTCTGATGCCACTGACCTTCCAATCAAACAGCATTGAGACTTCCCACTTATTTCTGGCTCATCTTTGTTCCCATCCTCTATGTTTTATTAAAGTGTCAGGTAGTAAATGCTTTAGGGTTGATGGACAGTACAATGTCTGTCACAGCACTCAACTCTGCTATTGTAGCATGGAAGTAGCCACAGACAATATGTAAATAAATGAATATGACAGTGTTCCAATAAAACCGTATTTACAGAAACAGACAACAGGTAAATTTTGTCCAAGGGTCTGTACTTTTGCCAACTGCTGATCTAGAGCATCAACTTTTCCCATACCTGGTGTTATACCCCACCTAACACCTCCCTACTTCCAACCTGTATCATTCCATTCCTTTAGCCCCTTTCAGTTTTTTATTCTCTTCAGTCAAAGCTTCCTGAATCATGCTGTCATAGGAATCTTCTTTAAGTGAAACTCACTCATATTGTTTCCCATTGGGAAAACCCTCCTGTGAGTTTCAACTGTCTATAAACCCAAGTTTTCCAATCCTTGCACAATACAGTGTTAACCTGCTTTCATGCCTCAAGGCCCATACTTAAGGATGATACCTGTTCTCCAAATTGTCCTGCTCCTTCTTGCAACTATTCATTTTCTTATACTTTCCTTTCTGCTTGGAATGGTCATCTCCCTATCTTCCAGGTCAAAATTCTATTTGTAGTAGAAAGCCTTCATTTCCTTATCAACTACTCACAAATTGTCCCTTTCTATTGTTTACAGGGGAGAGTTAACGTTATAGGTGTAGAGGAGTCCACCAAAGAAATAGAGATTAAAAAAGAGTCAACAGCAGAATTCTGGGAATTATTTATACTCAGGGGAAAAAAGATCAGTGTAAGAGACAACAAAAAGCACTGGGAAAAACAGGAGAACTAAGGAAGCACTTCATGATAAATTGACATGCAGATTAATCATCAGGTGTTATATTTAAGTATCATTTCATTAAATAAATGTATCATAATATACTGAGTTTAAGATATTCTTTTTTTTTTTTTTTTTTTTTTGAGATGAAATCTCGCTCTATTGCCAGGCTGGAGTTCAGTGGCTTGACCTCAGCTCACTGCAACCTCCACCTCCCAGGTTCAAGTGATTCTCCTGCCTCAGCCTCCCAAGTAGCTGGGACTACAGGCACACACCACCATGCCCAGCTAATTTTTGTATTTTTAGTAGAGACAGGGTTTCACCATGTTGGCCAGGATGGTCTTGATCTCCTGACCTCGTGACCCACCCGCCTCAGCCTCCCAACGTGCTGAGATTACAGGAGTGAGCCACCGTGCCTGACCAAGTTTAAGATACTCTTCAAAAAAAAAAAAAAAAAATTACATCTATTTTATTAAAATAAAATCCAACCAGCTGGGCGTGTTTTTTCCTACTTTGGACTTTTCCCTTACCAGTAAATTATAGATATATTTACAGAGCAATGCATACAGATTTGATATGTTCTTTTAATGATTACAAAAGTCTTTACTTTAAAAAATCATAAAAATATCCAAATATTAGCAATTCAAGTCTGTTTAAATTTGTTACCGTTGTAAACAACAATGTGAATAAAAAGTCTATTTATGCAGCAAATTTTTGAATAATTACGTACTGACTTCCTTGTGTCAGGCACTATACAGTCATGTATAGATAATTGACAGTCCTTCTTAGTAAGCTGTTACCTGGAAATAACCCCTGAAGATGGGCTTTCCCTCCAATGCCTAAAGTTACAGTAACAATGGGACTGTTTCACCACAGGTTTGACTCATGCTTAAGAACTCAGAGGTGAAGATACCAACAGACTTATCCTGTGGGAAAGTAAGGAAATTACAGTGTCGACAAAAAGACCCAGGAGATTATTATCCTGATATGTTAATCTTCTGGTTTTGGATGCTCCAGGGCAGAATTAGAGGACACATGTATGTTCAACTGGTTTGCAGTTGTACTCAGTATTATTTGCAGAATATAACAAGATAGCATCGTCTACATCAGAGAGAAAAATCTCAGCTCCACAGCTTTTTAAGATGAAATGCTTCAGGAAATGAAACAGGACTGATTTGCAAATGGATATTATTGATTTATCTTACAGATATGTCAATGCCTTGATTATCCTGGTGTTACACATTGCATAGTGCCAGTGATGGAGAAAAACACTGGACATCAAAATCATTCCAATAATAGTGGAAAGCTTATCCAAATTAGAGAGATCATTAAATAGATCTCAGGTAATAGAGGTCTAAAGTGAAAAGGCACAGAGAGAAATAAATTATAGCAAAAACGACAGCAGAAAGCTTTATAAATAGGAGGAATTCCGTTGACTTCTCTTTGGCGGCCACATTTGCCTTTTTTCTAGATTTAAAGTTTGACTGTAAATGGATGGTACTGAGAGCCAAAGTCTTCAACTCTCTAAAGAATTTGAATAAAAAAGGAAGACTTCATGTCCTTTGTATGGACATGGATGAAGCTGGAAACCATCATTCTGAGCAAACTATCACAAGGATAGAAAACCAAACACTGCATATTCTCACTCATGGGTGGGAATTGAACAATGAGAACACTTGGACACGGGGCAGGGAACATCACTCACTGGAGCCTGTCGTGGGGTGGGGGAATGGGGGAGGGGTAGTATTAGGAGATATACCTAATGTAAATGACAAGTTAATGGATGCAGCAAACAAACATGGCACATGTATACATATATAACAAACCTGCACGTTGTGCACATGTACCCTAGAACTTAAAGTATAATAAAAAAAAAAAGAATTTGAGTAAGTATAATAAATGTAATTGTTAATACCTGAATTCAATCCCTTCAACTGTCACTAGAAGAAAAAATGCATAAAGACATTTGTGGAAATTCATTCTTTTAAGCTGAGAATGGCCCTATGTTCAGGTGGGGACACAAATAAAAGTTGCCTTGCTGTGGTAGCAGATACAATCCAGAAATATTTTATATCAACGAGTGAAGCTGATCAGCTGCAAGAGGGGTACACGATGCAGGTGATGGGTGTGAGGGCATGGTCACTTGAAGGGGTAGCATCTCCTCAGTCCTGGCAGATTGCTACCAGGGAAGCATGCAGGATCAGTGTGCCAAATCTGATACTCAGGGAAAGAGGAATTGCCAGATGTATAATAGATGATCTAAGACTTGGTAGCTACAAAAGATGCTAGTAGTCTCTCTGTTTATTTTTGCTAGAAATGAAGTTGTTTCATTAAGTCAGCTGAAATAAGGGGCTCTAACTTCCACGATGAATTATTGGTATTTAGATGACTATATTAATTTATTTCCCCAAATCTAAGTTTTGTTTTTTGTTTTTGTTTTTTGTTTGTTTGTTTTCTAAGACAGAGTCTTGCTCTGTTGCCGAGGGTGGAGTGCGATGGCACAGTCTAAGCTCATTGCAATCTCCACCTCCCAGTTTCAAGCAATTCTCCTGCCTCAGCCTCCTGAGTCACTGGGATTACTGGTGCACACCACCACACCCGGCTAATTTTTGTATTTTTAGTAGAGACAGGGTTTCACCATGTTGGCCAGGCTGGTCTCAAACCCCTGACCTCATGATCCACCCACCTTGGCCTCCCAAAGTGCTGGGATTACAGACGTGAACCACTGTGCCCGGCCACCAAATCAAAGTATTCTTATAAATTAAAACAAATATTTCTTAAAGAAGAGGAAAACTTCTAAAAACTCATGGGGCTGCAATAATGAACTGAATGAGAACATCATGTGTATTAGTCAGCTCAGGCAATTAACAACATACCATAGACTAGGTGGCTTAAACAACAGAAACTTACTTTTTCACAATTCTGGAAGCCAAAAGTCTGAGATGAGGCTGCCTGCACAGTCAGGTTCTGTGGAGGGCTCTCTCTTCCTGGCTTGCAGGTGGCCACCTTCTTGCTATGTGCTCGCATGGCTCTTCTTCAGTGCAGTGCAACAGAGAGTCACAGAGAGAAATATCTCTCTTCCTCTTCCCATAAGGACACTAATCCTATTGGATTAAGATTCTGCCCTGATTGTCACATTTAAACTTCATTACCCTCCAAAAGCCTTGTGTCCAAATACAGTTCCATTAAGTCATGGATTGAACATATGAATTTGGGGTGGGGGGAGCAATTTAGTCCATAGAACCATGTGAGCATCAAAGACTCACTGGACTTGCGTCCCTTTGTGAGTATTTCCTGTTGTAGTGTATCTGAGTCATAGAGATGTCAGCTAAAGAACACAGATAATGGAGTATGTTGCATACAAAAACTGCAAAATAGCTGGTTCTCCATTTACTAATAGCTGCATCAGGTTATTCAACTTCCTTTTACAGAAAACAAATAGAAGATTGGAAAAAATTATTAAAAATTAACTTTATCAGGACCCTGGAAAACACCCAAAGGACATGAAAACTGCTAGAGTATTGTAGAAAAATGAAAGAAAGGAAGGAAGAAAAGAAAGAAAATAGCAAGAGAAGGAAATAAAAAGAAAGAAGGAAAGGAAGGAAGGAAAAGAAAAAAGGGAGAAAGAGAGGGAGCAAGAAAAGGAAGGAAGAAGGAAAGGAAGAAAGGAAAGAAGGAAGGAAGGAAGATAACAGCACGATAAACTTGTGAGCTTCTTGCTTAGGGTATTTCTATGAAAATTTCCCTGGCCAGAGGTGGTAAAGTTGGTTTTGGGTAGGTGTCAGAGCAAAGAAAAAACAAACAACCACATTAAAAAATGGGCAAAGGACATGGACACTTCTTTAAATAAAGCATGCACATGGCCAATAAACATGAAAAAATGCTCATCACCACTAATCATCAGAGAAATGCAAATCAAAACCACAATGAGATACCATCTCATACCAGTCAGAATGGCTATTAGTAAAAAGTCAAAAGAACAAGAGATGTTGATGGGGCTGCAGAGGAAAGGGAATGCTTATACACTGTTGGTGAGAATGTAAATTAGTTCAGCCTGTAAAAACCTTTCACTGTGGAAAGCAGTTTGCAAATTTCTCAAAGAACTTAAATCAGAGCTACCATTTAACTCAGCAATCCCATTCTGGGTATATATCCAAAAGAAAACAAATTGTTCTACCAAAAAGACACATGTACTCAAATGTTCATTGGAACACTATTCACAATAGCAAAGACATGGATTCAAACTAGGTGCCCATCAATGGTAGACTGGCTAAAGGAACTGTGATTACATCATGGAATACTACACAGCCACGAAAAGAATAAGATCATGTCTTTTGCAGCAATATGGATAGAGGTGGAGGCAACAATTCTGACAAATTAACACAGGAACAGAAAAGCAAATACTACATATTCTCACTTATAATTGGGAGCTAAGCATTGAGCACACATGGACATAAACATGGGAATAGCAGACACTGCGAACTATTAGAGGGAGAAGGAAGACAGAGAGATGTGGGTTGAAAAACTACCTATTGGGTACAATGCTCACTATCTGGCTGCAATATACCCATGTATCAAACCTGTCCATGTATCCCCTGTATCTAAAAGTTGGGAAAAAAGAGAAATTTGATGAGGAGATTTTGGAAGCAAGAGAACCACAGAAAGGCTGATATAATTCATATGCATATGCAAACTACATATGCATCTGGAGACACCAGAGAACCTGGCAAAATCAAAAGCCTAAGAAGCCTTGTAAACCTCTTACACTTTCGAAGATGTTCCTCAACTCCCCAACGCAGCTTGGGTGGCAGAAATCGAAGCTTTAGTGGCTGGAGGACTTTGAGTATAGCCTCTGCACAAATAGTGGCTGACCACTGAAGTATACAGACACAGGGAGACTTCTAGAGAACAAAGCACTTAAAAAGACAAAACCAAAAAACGAGCATTGACTTCAGTGGTTGCACACCACAAGGAAGACTGAGTTTTCCATTTTGTATTTATGCATGTCTATCACTGACTAAAGCATAAAAACACAACTCTCAGAGGGAAAAAACAGAATCCAGAATCATTTCAATGCCTTATCTAAAGTGTCCAATTTTATGTTATTTTATTTTATTTATTATTTGAGACAGGGTCTCACTCTGTCACCGAGGCTGGAGTGCAGTGGCACGATCTCGGCTCACTGCAACCTCCGCCTCCCAGGTTCAAGCAATTCTCATGCCTCAGCCTCCAGAGCAGCTAAGATTACAAGGATGCACCACCATGCCCAGCTAATTTTTGTATATTTAGTAGAGACAGGGTTTCTTCATGTTGGCCAGGCTGGTCTCAAACCCCTGGCCTCAAGTGATCTGCCTACCTCAGACTCCCAAGTGCTGGAATTACAAGTGTGAACCACCATGCCTAGCCTAATGTCTACTTTTAAAGCAAAAATTACTAGGCCAAGGGAAAAAAAAGAATCTATCAAAATTTATGCTTAATAGTCCAGATATTGTATTTAGTGAAGACTTCAAAGCAGCTATTATAAATATGTCCAAATAGTTAAAAGATAATATACTGAATAAACAAGTAGGGATTATCAATACAGAAGAATTATTTTAATGGAAATTCTAGAACTTAAAAGTACAATAACTGAAGTTGAAAGGGAACTAGATAGGCTAACCAGTGTATTTGAGATGGCAGAAGAAAGAATCTGTGAACGTGAAAAATAGACCAAGAAAAAAGCTCAAATCTGAAAAAGAAAGATGAAAAACTTGAAGAAAACTATACAAGACTTAGATATCTGTGGGGTCAATGTCAAGTGTCACAACATATGTTTAAGTGGGAATGCCAGGAGGAAAGAAGAAGAAAGAGGGAAGAAAAGTTTTTAAAGAAATAATTGCTAAAATCTTTCCAAATTTGGTGAAAATGTATTATCTTTCAGGTATGTGTAAGAAGCTTGACAACCCCAACAAGGAACACACAAAAAAACTATGAGTAGACACATTATAATCAAAGTTAAAAGAAAAGAGAAAGATTTTGAGAGTAGCAAGAAAAAAACAACGAATTATGTGTGGAGGATCTTTCAGCAGGAATGACAGAGTACTGAAAACACTGCTATGATACAAGAGTGGAAAGACAAAAAAACAAAAATCCAACAAAAATGCTGACCGATAATTTAATATCTAACAAAACAACTCATCAGAAATGAAGGTAAAATAAAGACAGGTCCAAATAAAAATTTAATGTGTTGCTAGTTGCTCTGTGCTACAACGTATACTAAAGAAAATCCTTCAGGCTGAAGGGAAGTAATTCTAATCATATTCCGCATCCACAAGAAATGGTAAATATGTGTGTAAATACAAAATATTGATCTATATATACACACAATATTGATCTATATATACACTATGCTGTTTATATATACAATTTTTGCTTCTCTTAATTTCTCTAAAAGACATGAATATTTAAAGGAAAAATTAAAATACACTATTATTTTTTTCTAATGTTTATAGCTGTGATATATGAAAACAACAGTATAAACATGGGTTGAGTGTGCTATTTCAGTACAGATTTCTTATGTATTCTGGAAATACTTCAGTGTTAACTTGAAACCTATTGGCCTCAGTCAAAGACACATACTGCATACCATAAAACGACCATTAAAATAACAACATGAAGCAATATAGGTAAAAACCTAACAGGTGAGTTAAAATGGTACACTAAAAAATTCTGTTCAACATAAAAAGTATTGAAAGGAGAAACAGAGGTAAACCAGCTGACAAAAATAGAAAACAAATAACAAAATGGCAGACCTAATTTCAAACATATCAATAATTATATTAAATGTCAATTATTTAACGACTCCAATCAAATGAGACACTCATTCATTGCTAGGAAAAATGCAAAACAGTACAGAAATTTTGTAAACCTTTGGTGTTTAAATGTTAAGTATATCGGCCAGCCACGGTGGCCTACGCCTATAATCCCAGCACTTTGGAAGGCCAAGGTGGGTGGATCACCTGAAGACAAGGGTTGGAGACCAGCTTGGCCAATATGATGAAACCCTGTCTCTACTAAAAATATACAAAATTAGTCGAGTGTGGTGGTAGGGGCCTCTAATTCCAGCTACTTGGGAGGCTGAGTCAGGAGAATTGCTTGAACCTGGGAGGAGGAGGTTGCAGTGAGCCAAGATCGCACCACTGCACTCCAGCCTCGGCAACAAGGGCAAAACTCTGTCTCAAAAAAAAAAAAAAGAAAAGAAAAAATATGTTAAGCATACCATGTAATTCAGCAATTTTACTTTCTGGTATTTTACACAATAGAACGGAACATTTATGTTCACACAAAGATTTGTCTGTAATGGTCATAGTAGCATTATTTCTAATAATAGCTCAAAACTGGAAGCATTGCAAAGATTCACCAACAGGTGAATGAATACACAAAATGTGGTATATCCATACAATGGAATAGAATTCAGTAAAAAGAAACAAACTACTGATAGAAGCAACACCATAGACGGAACTCAAAGTGTTTTGCTAAATAAAAGAAAATGGACAGAAAAGGCTATTGTGTAATTCCATTTAGATAAAATTTAAATGTGGCAATAACAATGGTGACAGAAATCAGTGATTTGTCAGGACTAGTGTTGGTGGCAGAGACTGACTGCAAAAAAGGCATGAGGGAAATGTTGGGCATGGAAATAAATATTCTAAAACTAGATTTTGGCACTGTTTTCATGATAGTAGATTTAATAATACTGAAAGAGTTATACACTTAAAGGGGGTGAATTTCATTTTATATAAATTGTATCTCAAGAGAGTCTCGAAGAAAGAAGCAGATTGAATTACAAAGTTAAGATTCCTGATGTGTGTGTGTGTGTGTGTGTGTGAAGCAATGCTTTATTCCACTTCTGAATTACTGGACTTTTGCTTATACTAATGAAATGCTGCCTTAGTAATTATTTTCTTACCTGGTTCCTAAGTAGCTTAAAATCATGCAATGCATTAGAGGAGAATAGATGGCTACCAGTTAGCATTCATGACTGATCATGAGCACAATGCCTGCTCACCTCATTGGCCACATGGTGTGAGAGTGCAGCATTGTGGCCTGTATTTAAACATTTCTGATATACAAAGATTAAATTTCTGATATGGAAAGATTGAAATATGAGGAAGGAAGTCACCATTATAGTTCATATTTCTTCATGGAGAAACATGAATGGAACATAGCCAGGGGCCTTATCATTACTATTATTCTTAATTGCAGTGGTGGTCGTGAAGGCATTTGTCGATGTTGATGGCGACACTGGTAGTGACTTGGGTAATGGCAGTAGTAGTGGTAGCAAGCCTGGGAACCATGGGATCATTTGTGTAAAAGGACAAACAAACCAAGATAGAAATATTTTGCAGGTATGTTCTCTATTCCCTTTAGACGTGGTAAGGCAGGAGTGATCTTGGCACTCTTGCTGGCTTTTCTCACAACACAAATGGAAAAGGTTAGTTCATTTGGCACCTCAGTACAGCTCTCCTTTCCATCTCCTCTACTGCACAGAAGCCTATTCTAATGTACGCAGCTTCTTTAGTAAACCAGCTCATTGTGTGTTGACATTTTACTTTTGTGTACAGCAAGAAGGTCATGAAAAGGAAACACCATTCTGGCCATGCCCCTGCTTAATCCTTAAAATTCTCACTGGAAAATACTGCATCAACATGCTTCATCATGGGCTTGTGGCATTTTGTTGTGTTTTATTTTGTTTTGTAGCTAGAACAATGCTTTTTTTGGTTTGGGCACCGTATTGCCTGGGGAAGAAAGGGAAATGTCTGTTATTGCTTGCTAAACATCTACCATGTAACCAGCCAAACCGCAGGAGCTAATCTCAAACCAGGGAGTTGACTTCTCAAGGAAGGAGTCCTGTGGTTTACATTCCTTTGACTATAACCTCGTGAGTCACCACGTTTTTCCACCTAATTTTTCTATATGTACTTCAATATGTAGATTTTGTGCTATAGCAATCTGTATGGTGTTTTGTTTGAATTTTCTTTAAGAGGAGAAATAACCTACAGTTTACATTCTTCTGTCTGTAGTGTCAAGATTAGAATCAGGTCACACAATTTCAAGGTCTATTTAATAAGTTGTTTTGCCTCTTTCTCAATGTAATTTTTACTAAACTCATCTGAAAAGTAGCATTCATTCCTATACAACTTTTAAAATACCTTCTATGGACCCTTTTTAATGCACTAGGAAAATAAAGGTAAGATATATAAGGTCTGATTTTTACCCCTAAAGACCTTATAGTCTGGTACAGATTCTGTTCATTAGTGTACCTGAAGCAAATAGAATGTTTAAATGAGGTAACTGAAAAGAGTTTAAGGAAGACACTATTTATAACATATTCATGAAAACCAAAAAGGGATAATAAGCACCTCATAGCTAGTAAGATCAAAGAGACACTACCACTAGTAAATGTGAAGGAGCATAGGTCGTATATACATCACAAATAAAAAGACTTGTGGCTCTAGAAAGAAAATGCTGCAAAAGGAACCATGTCCTAAGGTTGGAAATACAGCCATTGCAAACATGTGACCAGCAGATGGGAAGATGGGGGAACTAACTATCTCACTTGTACTCTACTCCCCCATTTTTTCGGTGCCTCCAATTGGTCAATCTAGCTGGAAGCAAGGGGCATGGGAGCTTGAATGATGTAATCCATAAAAGTAAGCTTCCTAACACACAGGGAAAGAACAAGAAAAACGTGGAGTAAATCTAAAGAAAACAAAGAGAAAACAGAATACAGACAAATTTGGCAATGACATCTCACCAATAAATTTGCTTTGGAAAAGGGTTAAAATTGTTAGTTCCATTTAATCTAATTAATTGATCCATTTAGCTGTGATTTCTTTATTAGTAGAAAACAGATACCAAGTAATAGATACAAATTTGTAAAACCAGAGATAGAAGGAGGCTTATGATTGAACCCTATTACTTTAATAATTTCCATACAACATGACACATTGCACAGCTGTTCCTTTATTTCAAGCTCGATCTATAGTTCATCTTAATTTTATGAGACAAATACTAAACATACAGGAAAAGAGTATGGAAAGAGAAAGGAGGGGAGAAGTAGAAAGGAAGTCAAAATGAGATAGTGTGAGAGTGAAGAGAGAGAAGAGAAGAGAGAAAGAGATAGAGGGAAAGATGGAAATGTAAATGAAAGGCAATGGAAGAGAAATACATTGTGCTGTTGTGAATAATTCTGAATAACCCTAATCATATCAAAAAAAGGTCATTTTATATTGAGAAATCTCAAGTTCTGGCAAGCAGCAAATCCTTGCAGCTCCCTGACCACCTCTATTTTTTTTTTATATGTTAAATTAATGAGTTTTCTTTTAAGCTTTTTTCCTCTTCTTGCTATATACAGTGTCATCAAAAAACATGCTTCAAATATCACCTCAGTGCTTATAAATCCCATTTCCATATGTTAGCTTTAACTTTTATTTTCTCTCAAGATTAAGGTCCATATAACCAAAGAATTATCACATATTTCCACTGGGATGTCAAATTTAGTTTGTGTAAAATCAGACCTGACTTTAGTACCAAACCTTTTATCCAGCATAGAAACTCAGCAGTATCAGTGAATATCCTTTCATCCTCTCCTCCAAATACAATCAGACGTTAATTCCTTCAGGTTCTTCTGGGTTCGGATTTCTCTTGCCTTCTAGCATTTGAAAATACTCTTTCCACTTCTTCATCCTTTCTATCTTCCCTACCTCTTTTTCAACTTGTATTCTTAGCAAGGTAACCCCAACTCAAAACTCTAGGGTTCAACCTAAATCTTCTATACTTTTTCAAACCTGATTCAGATGCCCCTCTGATGTAATCTTAACCTAGCATCTTAACATCCTCTTTTTACAACATTTTCATAAACATTTTCTAGTCTTGTTTCTTATATGTCTCATTTAGTAGATTAAATCTATAGGAGAGACAGGGCTATATTTATTTTGTTCACTCTAGCATCCTTAGTCCCTAGCATTAAGTCTGTGTGAGAGCAGATCTTCAATAAGTATTACTTGATGAATGGATGATGTTTTTAATGATTTAGTTATTGTATCCAAACTTAGAATCCAGTTTCTGATATACAAACGGTTTTCCTAATTTAATTATCTCTACAAAATAAGTTCTTTCTAAGTTCCTCTTTCGATAGAAATCAGACTTCACTGAATTCTGAATTAATGTTTGGCACATTAGATTGAACGGAATCAGAAACATGTTGCTCTTCCCATTGTAAGACACAGAGATAAATATTCATATGATATAGTTCTGCTTATCAAAGTTAGGTCTTCCCAGATACTAGAGTGATTCATAGCTAAATCATCCAAAGGCAAGATAATATTAGTCTTTATTTTGGAACCAGCATCTCATCTTAAAATTTGATGGTGGGTCTGCTAATAGAATGGTATTCTGATTATAGAGTCTTCAATTTGTTTGGAAGGCACTCCAGCTGACCTAGTTTACTTGTACTCTGGGTTATTCAGAAGTGCAAAGAAAATTAAAAATCCCTCTTGACTTCTGGAAGAGTAAAACTTATCTTCTGAATTAATGCATTTTAGAATTGGACTGCAGCGCAGCAGTATTGGGCACTCAGACTAATAAGCTTACTCTGTACAATCACTTGGAGAATAAAGTACAGCTGAACCATGCACTGTATTAACAAGCTAGAACTTGGGTTAAATTTGACTACTGATTCATTCTTTGGCATCATCACCTTTATGAGTCTTTGCCTCTCTTTAACCTTAGCTGAAGCCACAAACATTGTCTGATCTTGCTGACACCTGGGATGCACTCAGCATGATGAATGTGGAAGCTTTGGGGAGGCAATAAAGTCACAACACCCATAATCTAAAACTGGCTCAAGGAATCACCATGAATCAACCAAAGATCTGATGAGCATAAGGCCAGCTAGCAGCCTAAACATTTGACATCTATTGCCTTTCCTAAAGAATTGAAAGCTGCCTGCTCAAATGAGAGAAGAGGGTAGAAATGACACTTAAGCCTTGAATATAAAAGGCATTTTTAAAGTTTTTGGTTTTTTGGCAGTAGTGGTTGGAAAAAGGCAAAATATGCTTCAGCCCCTCTGATATTTACATTATGTTCAATGTCTTAATGAGATATTTAATATATGTATTAGTCAATATAGATTGGGTAACTATTGGAAGAAAGTGTAGTAGGAAAAGTTTACAAAAAATTATTAAATACGCCCTCAGTCTCCTGATTTCAGTCTTTGGTCATTATCTGTCCACATCTGGTCAAAATTTAGGGTTGAAACAACACTTGAGAATGATAAGCTAAAGCTATGGTACTAGTCAAGGGATGTGTCAGAATCATCCGGAGACTCTTCATAGTCCTCATTCCTGAATCCTCTGCCCCCAAAGCATTGATTCAGTATATCTGGAGTGGGGTTCAGAAAACTCAGTTTAGAACTCTTTCTAGAAACCTAATTTAAGAATATGTCTATTTTTTATATTCTAAATTCCATAAGCCTTTGTTTAAAATCAGAAAATTAAAAAATAAACTAATTACTATTCTATGTTGCTTTAGATTGTACAAAATTGTCTTGTATTATTTTTACTAATATATATGTTCGTATGTATATATCTGCCCATCTTGCTTTTCTGTAGCATGTAGTTATTCCTATGTTCTTCATTGGTATAGTGCTACAAAGCAGTGTCTCTCTTCTGGAGGGCTATAGGATATGCAACTAGTACACGCTGTTTAATGCTTTCGTTTTATCTGACAAGGTAATAAAATTTAAGCTCAGGAGCAATAATTTCTTTATTTGGGGGATGGCCATGTTTTCCATTACTTTTCAGTAGTTGGCTTAATGTTAGGATCCCATTGTATATGTTTTAAATTGCACACCGTTCACACCTTTTTTAATGTAGATGTGACATTAATTATAAATGCATGAAATATGGGTAATGGTGAATCAGCCAGTATAAGAGAAAGTTGGGACAGAGAGCCAATTCAGTCATTGCAATGCCAGACTAAATCGATTTGCTATTTGGATAGTATCTCGAAACTAGTAAATAATAGAAAAATTTTTATAGCTTAACTTTCACCAAATTCTCTGCCTTCCTGGATGCCTTTAATAAGTAAACGACACAGATTTGAGGGTCTATCCTATGTAACCCTAAGGGCCTCCAGGGCCTTTCAAAAAATTGTTGAGGGTCCCTAAAAATTGCTTATATGTTGTAGTCCCAGCTACTCAGGAGGCTGAGGCAGAAGAATGGCGTGAACCCGGGAGGCGGAGCTTGCAGTGAGCCGAGATGGCGCCACTGCACTCCAGCCTGGGCGACAGAACGAGACTCGCCTCAAAAAAAAAAAAAAAAAAAAAATTGCTTATATATAAATTGTTCCAGTGAAAGCTCTACTTTCCATTGTTAAACGAAATAATTAACATCACAATAAGAAGCATCATGTTTTCATCACTCCAGTGATTTAGTGAGTAGATACTTGAGTACGTACACATTTGAGTGATTAAAACGCCTCTCACACTCCAGCCTGGGCAACAGAGTGAGATGCCCTACCTTAAAAAAAAATAATAAAAAAATAAAAATTAAAAAAAAAAGCCTCTCCAAAAGCCTCTCCATACTGAAGGACAAGCTTCATTCAAATTCCAGTATCGATCCTTTAAGCCACTGATAGAAAAAAGTAAAATAAATAAGTAAATAAGGCCAGGCGCGGTGGCTCACGCCTGTAATCCCAGCACTTTGGGAGGCCGAGGAGGGCGGATCACGAGGTCAGGAGATGGAGACCATCTTGGCTAACACAGTGAAACCCCATCTCTACTAAAAATACAAAAAATTAGCCGGGTGTGGTGGCGGGCACCTGTAGTCCCAGCTACTCGGGAGGCTGAGGCAGAATGGCGTGAACCCAGGAGGTGGAGCTTGCAGTGAGCTGAGATCTCGCCACTGCACTCCAGCCTGGGCGACAGAGCGAGACTCCATCTCAAAAAAAAAAAAAAAAAAAAAAAAAAAGTAAGTAAAATTAGAAGAAAAGAAACAGCATTGTTTCTTTTTTTTTTTGCCATTAATTAAGGTTTAAAAAATATCAGGGTCAAGTCTTAAAACACTCCATCACAGCCTTAAAAGTAAATTCTGCAGACTCTTCACCTTATCCCAAGCCATGGCCATTGCTCTAACTCAGACTTGTCTAGGCGTGCACATTGGCAAAGAAAACTCTGCTCATGGGTACCTTTTGGCAAAGACTTTTATTTAACGGAAGATTTTAACCCACAACTGAGGTCTTACGAACAGGAATGCCAATTTTTAACTCCAAATATTATTTATTAACTGGTTACACTACTACATATGGAACTTTGTGTGCTTTTATAGAGAGTCTGGGAGGTAATTTGAAAGAGCTCTTTTTATAAAGTCTTTGAGTAATGCAGGAAACTCAATTCAGTGCTATCATGAAACCTGTGTGTGGAGTAATATGGGAGTGAGGGTGGAGTCTTCTTACTTGACGACCAGGCAATTTGCTGGTTGCACACTGGAATACTCAGAGATTACAGTTGAATTTCAGTGTGTATACTGCCAGCTCATCAGCAGTACCTTGAGCTGCATGGTGGTCTCAAGCAATGATTACATTGTTGCATTGGAGAGCCTAATCTAGCAGAAGCATCAGCACTAGTGGTAGATAGTTCCCCAGAGGTGGCTTTTGAACCTTGAACCAACTTCAGGAAAAAGTGCAGAAGGGTCCATGGTTATGGGGCCATGTTGATGGGTTGGACTGTGGTGAGGCTTAGCAAGTCCCAGATGCCCGGGCTGTACACACCTCAAAGGGACTGGGTCGGTGGAGGACCTCCCAGGGTGATCTAACTTGAAGTAGATAAGATCATTCATCCTCCAAAGTCAATGAGAACACCCCTACGGATTCCTGGAAAGAATTAAAGAGAATTTGCTAGAGATTTGAATAGGGCTTTGCAGGGAACCACAGGTCGCATAGTATGTAGGAGGGCATACATGATTTCTATGTAAATGCAACCCAATCTATACCTCTAAGCTGGTGTGGTCTGAAGAAACAAAGGTTACATAATCTGTACTGGCTCTGGCAAAGTCTTAGCCATTGTTTTTTTAGATAGTCTCAGAAAAGACTGCTGGAGCTGGTTAATGGGTAAATGCAGTTAAACCTAGTTGAAAAGTTATTTCTTAAGAGTACTGATTAAGAACTTTATAATATTCTGTAAGGAATTTTCTAATAATCTCTCCTGGGGCTCTGCTCCTGGTTCTGACTTTTCAACAGCTGTGTTATTAATTTGGACCAACTAAATAAATGTATGTGTATGTGTACATATATACATATATGCACATACATATACATGCACACACACGCATGCATATGCATATATACACATACATGTATACAGACATACATACATACACAAATAGATGTTTATATGTTTGCCATAATTACTTAATTTGCGGATGAGACAAATCTGGAAAGGACATTTAACACCATAACTGACCCCAAGATATTTAACGAAGTCCACTAACTTAGAATGATGAACCAAAACCTAAAAAAGCAAGTTACATGGAGAGAAATGCAAAGTAGATTTTTAATCAATTACACAATTATAATATGATAGAAAGTGCACTGTGGGAAGAAGCTGGTTTCCAGCCCTTGCCTTGTCATTAAATCCAATTAGACAAGTTAGGCCTTGAGATAGAATGTAAATCCCTTTATCTATAATATGACTAGGGTTTGAGCAGATCATTTCTGAAATCCCTTAAGACTCTAAATTATGAGTGTGAGGGTTGTCTGGCTGTGTTTATCGTTAGAAAAGCACATGGCTTGGATTCGATAGATGGAAGTAGAAGGTCTATTGTGTAATAGTCGTATACATTTGAGCAAGCTATTTAAAGTCTCTGAGGCTCAGTTTTCTCATCTGTTGGATAAAAATTATAACTACTTACTAGAGTTTGAGGAAGCATAAAGGGAGATAATACATATGAAGTACGAGGAGAGAGTCCAGTGCATAGTAGAAATTAATGTATATAATGTATTCTCTTAATTCAGCCTTGTTTTAAAATTTTTTAAAGGTTTAGAAGAAATTTCCATCATTCAGAAATCTAAGAGAACAAATAATGTAATAGTTACTGCCAAAAATTCAAGCATCCATTATTGTTCACAGTTCATAAGAGTTATTTGCTAAGAGCGATGTCTCTAAATCAGGTGCTCCTATTTTAAGATAAACCATAACAAATTAGAGCTTATTAAAAAGAACATCATATGGAGAGAAAAGAGAGTTTGGGGAAGCTATTTCATATAAATAGTCATCGAAAAAATGCAATGTATCACGGGAGACATGCAGGTTGTAAAGGGACATTGAAAGTTTTATAAAAATTATTTTTGGCATTTGGTCATCAATGACATCAAGTAAGGTATAGTCTGGTTATATGCTGCCTCTGAGAACCAGGTAGAACCAAGTAATAGAACTGACATAGAGGCTGATATCAATTCATTATGAAATGAACATTGCATCAACTAGACAGATCTGATATTGAAAAGATGACCTCATGACTCACGGACATCCCCATCACTATGGGCCTCAAAAAGTTGTAGATGACCTTTAATTAACATGGTAGAAAGAATCTTGCATTGGCTTAGAGGTTGAACCACATGATATTTAGATTTCCTTGTAACTTTGAGACTCTGTAATTCCAAGAAGGAAGTGGGTTGACAAGGCTTACATTCTGCAAACCAGTTTCATCAGAACTGCTGTGTTGTGACCTGAAATATGAAGGCGTTTTTCACAAACAATAAGACAGCCTTCTTCCCAGCACAAGAATTTCCCCTGAGGAATTCTCTGATGTTGGCACCTTTTGAAATAGTGCTTTGGCAACATACGTGAGCCTGCGGCAAATGTATCTAGACTCCATCTTATTTGCTTCCTCTTCATCACCCTAACACTCTTCCTATAGCCAACACACACCACTCCGCTTTATTAATTAGTTGAAGTTACTGTGTATTTACCCAAATTTTCAACTCCTTGATCTTCCTTCTCTCATCTATTGTTTTACTCTGCTAAAGTGCTTGCCTAGTGTGGGTTCAGTCATTTAAATTTTTGGCTCTGGCTTCAACCACAGATGTTGGGTTATGTTTTATTGTCGTGTCTTTAAGAATGACAGAGGAATGTAGAGGGGGCTGAGAAACTTGGACAGTAAAACACACACCCTAAGGTCTTTGTTTCTATTATCAAAGCTGAAGAGGTAAGCCTTTGGGGAAATTCAAAGTTTATACTCTGGGCAGTGCTATACTCTTTTGATCAGAGGCTGGCCTCTATTTCCCATCCGTGCACACCTTGGGGCTTCCTACAATATGAAGTATTTGAACGCGCCTTATTTTTAGAAATCTTAGTGAGCAGTCTTCTGAGATGGCTCCAAATAATCCCCACCTCCTGATATTCACACTCTTTCTATTCCTTTCCTTTTTAGTGTGGGAGGGACCTGGTAACTTGCATCTAATGAGGAGAATATGGCAGAAAGGATAGGATGTCACCAGTAATGAGGAGAATATGGCAAAAAGGATAGGAGAATATGGCAAAAAGCATAGGAGAATATGGCAAAAAGGATAGGAGAATATAGCAAAAAGGATAGGATGTTACAAAAGCATGTAGGCGCTCTATCTCCCTCTCTCTCACTGGCTTTGATGAAACAAGCTTCCAGGTTTGAGACATCCACGTGGCATAGAACTGAGAGTACTGTTAAAAAAGCCTAAGGCCCTTAGTCCAACAACCCACAAAGAACTGAATCAACAAACGGTGACCTCAGAAGTGGATTATTTTTGAGTTTAGCCTTGAGATGAGACCATAGCTCCGGTTGACAACTGGATTACAACCCATGACAGACCCTGAAGCACAGAACCCATTTACTTTGTGCCTGGATTCCTGACATATAAGAGCCATGAGATAATAAGCATGTGTTGTTTTAAGTGACTAAGTTTTCGAGTGATGAGCTATACAGAAATAGATAACTAATATACTTGCTATAGTAGATAAAAACCCAAAGCTGGAATATAAATAACTTAGGTACCAATTATTCACATTACTACAGAATAAACTCTAGGATTCCTTTTAATCTAAGTGCTTTTAAGAAATTAAGTCTTGTGTATCTTTGACTATTAGAAGTAGAAAAATATAGAGTTAAAAGAAAACACTCATTGTTAATGAAAAATTAACAAGAAGTTACAATAAGGCATCTTATGACCTTTGGGTGTTATCGATCAGGGATTCACTAGAGAAATAGAACAAGTAGGAAGTATATAACAAGGGACTTATTGCAAAGAATTGGCTTACACAATTATAGACTAGCTAGATACATCTGAAATCCGCAGAGCAGGCCAGCAAAGAAGGACAGGCTGGAACTGTCAGGTGAAAACGGAAGCTTCAGTCCACGGGGGAAATTTCTTATTCTCCTGGGAAATCTCAGCTCTGCAGTTAAGACCATTCAACTGATTTAATCAGGTCTACCTAGATTAATCTAAAACAGTCTCCCTTACTTTAAGACAGCTGATTATGGACTTCAATTACGTCTACAAAATACCTCCACAGCAACAGCTAAATTAGGGTTTGGTTGAATAACTGGAGACTATTATAATACTGAATATCATATCACGTAAATCAAAGTGGACATATACAACTGGCCATCAATCATTTAAATCAAAGGAAAATAAATGTGAAATTTATTTGAAATTTGAAATGCTCATAACATTCTAGTAACCATTCACAATGAAAATTAAAGCCAATATTTTGTTTTCTTCTTCATGGAGAAACTTACACAGTTGAAAAGTAAATATAAGCCAGTTCTACAATTAAGTTTAAAAATGCGTTTCATTCTCAGATCTTTATTTTATTCAGAACTTTGAGAGCCACATTTGAATTGTTAACTCCAATGATATAAAATATTCAAATATTCAACACAATAGTTAATTATTTTCTCAATTTTTATTTACATAGTGAAATATTAAGCAAATGTTATAATCATGTTTTTAATGTAATTATTTTATGGATAAAGAAAGAAAACTGTGGTTAAAACTTTGTCCAATTATCAAAAACACTAATCAATTTTTCTTTGACTTGTTTACTGGATCCTAAAACTTGTTTTTTCATAGCTAGCAATTGAGCCATCTCAGGGGTAAATGGTAGGATAAAGATTCTCTTCTAAATGTCTAGTCACTAAAGACACTATTACCATAAATAAGTGATTGGGGCAAAAAAAAAGCATAAATTGTGGGTTAATTACCTATTGTAACCAAAAATTAGGATCATTTTGTATATTCTACATGCACTTATCTATTTATCAAATATTTACTAATTGCCAGGCAGGGGTCTAGTTCCTGGAGATAGAGCGATCCCTACCTTTATTTTAATCTAAAAACAAATGAGATTTGAATGAAAAAATAAAAATAATGATAGAGATGATCAGTAGATGGCATTTTTATCAAGTGAAGTAAATCTGATTTGTTGGGATCCCTGTTCTTTTAAGGAAACATCTTAAAAGATAGCATGAGGACAAATTATATCAGGCATTTTACACTCCCTGAAAGTAAAAGCTACAAAAAAAGCGGCTGGAAATCTCAGAGGGGAAATTTGGAACATCAGCAATGAAGGAAACATAGCAAAAATTTATACATATCTGGGTAAACATAATAGACTATTCTTTTGAGTTATTTGAAACTGTTAGACACACTTGAATGCAACATCTGCCTGCAAGTTCTGGAATCTCTTGAGGTCAGTTACTTCTGCGTTGTGTGGCAGACTTTATGTTCCTGCAGAAATAGCCTTGAGAAGTCTGGGATTCTCACTGGCAACTATGTTGCACCAAGTACTAGAAGCAGCTGAGAAACATATCCAGATACATGGTTTTGGGGGCATTTTGAGATACTTTTGTTATTAAAGAGACCTTGGCTCAGCTCAGAATTTGTAAAGAACTTATCAGAGAGATTAGAATTCCACTGAGTTCCACAGTGTGTGGCTTCCACACTGTGTAGGAGGTGGGTGTATTACACTCACATTTTTCTCCCTTTTCCTCCTCCTTCATTTTCCAACTGAAATACTTGATAAAACAACTAGTTTATGTGACACAATGTGGCCTACTAATTTTGGGCTACCTGCAGATTCTTCAAAATGTTTGAAGCCAAGCCATTTTGTTTACTTTAAATAAGATACTGATATAAAAATATAAATCAATAAAATAAAATATATTCTCGGTAGCAAAGAAAATCTGAAATAAAATAGAAAAAATTCTATTTTCTTACAATCAAACTTGAAGCATTAAAGAAATATATGTCCATTTCTCAGTGACCTTCAAGCATGCATTCATTTTTCTAACATATTCCCTCCATCTCCTCCTTAAAAATATAGGTGCCTAAATCAAGAACATTACAAAGAAGTTTACAAATCAGACAAGATGTTGGACATGGTCACCTTTCTAGGATCCTTGGTGCTTTTCATCCTGAGAGTAGGAAACAAACCCATTTCCAATGTTCTCAACCATTCTCTGTGGTTTCTTTGCTGGCTATCAGCTGCCTTTGTACCACAACCACCTGAAAATCAATCAATCAATCAATCAATCTCTTTCTCCCTCTCTCTCTTTCTCTCATCCTCAAGATAACTACAGTCTTTACAAACACTTAGTGTTTGACTAAATATGTCAAGCTAAAGGTATAAACACTGACTCAACCCAGCCAGGCTGAGACCTCATTTCCTCCCAAGTATTTGGTGGCTGGCAGCTTTTGAACAAGACTCCTGAACTGGTCCTTGAAAACCAGTGTAATATGAATTACTGTGTTGATGGCAATGTGCACACAAACTCTCTCCTTTTTTGTTCTGCTCTCCCCTCCCCTATTAACCTCAATAGAAACATTTGTCTTTTATCCTAACGTTGTGTTATATATGGTGTGTGATATATTTTTATTTTGTGTTATTACAAGATCTTTAAAAAGATAAAAAAAAGAAGCCTCCGAATTTGTTCTTTAAAATATACTAATAAACGAAAAACTTCAGCTGAGTTAAATTTAAAGAAGTTTAATTAAGCAATGAATGATTCGCAAATCAGGCAGCCTTCCAAGCCAGAGTAGGCTCAGGGACTCCAGCACAGCCATGCGGCGGAAGAGGATTTATGGACAAACAAAGAAAGTGAGGTACACGATACGGAAGTGAGGTACAGAAACAGCCAGACTGGTTACAGCTTGGCATTTGCCTTATTTGAGCATGATTCGAACAGTTGGCTACGGTTGTTTGGCCAAAACTTGGTGATGGGCACAAGCATAGACTGCGGTCTTTTTACACCTCCACTTCTTATGTTAACGATGTACAGAAAAACCTTTAGTGCCAACCTTAAAATATGTAAGGAGGCAGCTTTAGGCTAAACTTGATTTAACAATACCATTACTCTCTCGTCATATCTCCTCATTTTATATCCAAACTTCAATTAGACAAGGAGTCAGCTATTACATGTAGAACCAAACAATTTAGAGGCACACATACCTACTCACATACACACACACACACACGCTACTATGAAGAGGTTTTCCGTACTTATTTATGTTTATATTTTTATTAATTTTTTTGAAACAGAGTCTCACTCTGTTGCCCAGGCGGGAGTGCAGTGGCATAATCTCCGCTCACCACAACCTCTGCCTCCTGGGTTCAAGCAATTCTTCTGCCTCAGCCTCTCAAGTGTCTGGGACTACAGGCACATGCCACCTTGCCCAGCAAATTTTTGTATTTTTAGTAGAGACGAGGTTTCTCCATGTTGACCAGGCTGGTCTTGAACTCCTGACCTCAAGCGATCTGCCCACCTCAGCCTCCCAAAGTGCTGGGATTACAGATGTGAGCCACTGCACCTGGCTGAATGAAGGGAGTTTTAGAGGCAAAAGTAGCAAAAACAAATTTGGGGTATGTGATGTAATCGATACAAATTATTGTCATTTTCCTACTTTATTCTCACCTACACAGATACAGAGTTTCATCCCTCACTTCGAGGGTAATTTCTCCATTTAAATTTTTGATCTATCCTCTCTTGTAATGCTGGGAACCTTCTTATAATGCTGGTTCCTCTCTTTATCTTGCGTTTTTAAGCTTTTGTTTTTACTTGGTTTCTTCTTCAAAAGCTGTGATCATGATTAGCTCTCCATCTACGTGGAAAAAAAATAAAAAGCATGGAGTTTCCTCCAAAAATTAAAAACAGAACTACCATATAATTTAGCAATCTCACTTCTGGGTATATATCTGAAGGAAATGAAATCGATAGCTTAAAGAGGTATCTGTGCTCCACGTTCATTGCAACAGTATTTGCAATAGCCAACACATGACTAAATTGTGGCATATACATCTATACATAGCTCTGGATAGCTATACAGAGATTTGAAATATTATTCAGCCTTTAAAAAGAAGGAAACACTACAATGTGCAACAACATGGATAAACCTCAAAGACATCATGTTCAGGGAAATATATTAGCCAGAGAAAGACAAATATTGTATGACTTCTATGTGGAATCTGCAAAAGTTGAACTCAGGGAAACAGGCAGTAGAATTTGAATGGTTGTTGCCAGAAGTTGGAAGGAGTCATGAGATGTTGGTCAAAGGGTATAAACTTTCAGTTACAAGATAAACAAGTTCTGGTGATCTAATATACAGTATGGTGAATCAAGTTAACAATACTCTATTACATATTTGAAATTTGTTAAGACAGTAGATCTTAAATATTCCACAAACTATACGAGGTGATGGATAGGTTAAATAATAGGTTTGTGGTAATCATTTTACAATGCATACATGTATCAAAATACCATGTTGTACACAGTAAATATGTTCAATTTTTATTTGTCAACTATACCTCAATCAAGCTGGGTTGTTGGGGGAGGAGAAAAAAGAAAATATTGACTGATTCTGAGTCCTTTCTACTCAGACTCCTTTAGTCTTCTCTTTACAGCCTAAATTCCTAAGATTAGGTGACATTCACAAGCACTTAATTCCTTAGATCTCAGTCTTGATGTATTTTATTTTGTTTATTTATTTATTTTTCTTTTTTGAGACAGAGTCTCTCTCTGTCCCCCAGGCAGGAGTGCAACGGTGCAATCTCGGCTCACTACAACCTCCGCCACCCAGGTTCAAACAATTCTCCTGTCTCAGCCTCCCAAGTAGCTGGGATTACAGGCACGCACCACCACACCCAGCTAATTTTTTGTATTTTTAGTAGAGATGGGGTTTCACCATGCTGGCCAGGCTGCTCTCAAACTCCTGACCTCACTATCCGCCTGCCTCAGCCTCCCAAAGTGCTGGGATTACAGGCGTGAGCCACTGTTCCCAGCCATTATTTTTTATATTGATAATTATTTTAAGCATACAGAAAAATGTAGTGGATGACATAACATATGCTCATGTACTGCCCACAGCTTGGCCACATCCTCATCTGTTTGCATTTTTTTCAGTCTTTACAAAAAGAGAGAATATTGCAGATACAGTTAAACACCCTTATTCCTCCCTCTTTTTAATGAGTGTCTATTTCAGTTCTTGCCTTCAGAAAGTTGAACTACCAGGGAGGAATATTACTTATATTTTTTTTGAAAGTTCCCCAGGAGATGAAAAGTTAAGCTGGCACAGATTACTCCGCATGGTATAATAAAAACCAAGCCTTTTCTACTTGGTGTTAGAACTCATATAATGGTTTTCAGTTATATATACACATAATTATATAATATATATTATATATAATATTTTATATATAATATATATATATGTTTGATAGTTGATACGTCTTCCTGAGTATGTATTCTTCAGGCTCAGGAATAGCACTCCGTAATGGCTTAAGAGATCCACATGTGTTACCCCTTCTCTGTCCTGCTCCTGGGGTGGACCAGGTGGCCCCTCGAGTTCCAAGGCTGGTGGTAAAATCAGCCAGTTTGTGGCTCTTTGTTAGTGGTCTTGGGAAGTTAATATACCAATCCTAAAAATCCATATTTTCTGTCTATGCCTAAAATTTCCCCACTATAGAGGCTGTCATGTGGGCTCCAAATTTGATGGCTTTAAGGAATTAACTTTTTTTAAATGAGCTAAAAATCTAAGCATCCTCAAGTCCAGGATGTCTGTCTGTCTTGTTCATTCCTTTACCCCTATTTCTTGGTACAAAATACAAATGGAGTTAGCAGTAGTTGAATGAAGTAGATGTCCTCAGGCACATATGATAAAAAATTTATTCTTATGAGCAGTTGTTTTTCAGCATGACAGTAGCTAAGAGCTGAACAATCAGGGTGTGTAAACTTTGCAGAGGAGAAAGGGGCAGAAGTCATTTCTTAGAGTCACAATTTCTTAGACTTGGAAGAACTCTGTAACTAATAAATGAATATTTTTAAATGCATCCCTAAGAGCTGGTCATCACCTTTCTACTTCAATAGCTCTGAACTGGAAATTGAGTCTCAGTCCTACTGCTACCTTCTGTATCTTTAGATAAGTCTAGACTGCCATTTCCTCACCTGTTAATTAGGAATGTGGACTCAATGATTTTTTTTGTATCTCGACATCTTGCTGGCCACAAAGACCTCTGGAATAAAGTAGCAGTCATGAAAAAGGAATACCAAATGGAATTTAACTCACATTGAAGTGCTGTCTAGAGGTTGACCATATAGGCCTACTTCAGACTTAGATTGCATTTCAAGAACACGTTACTAGTGAATGATAAAGTCAGATTGTTTTTCAATAAACAAAAATAATTTTGTATTAAACATCAACTGTGGCTAATCCACACAGTAGATAAAACACACACAGTGTCCTTGATGAACACTGATGCAAAAATCCTCAATAAAATACTGGCAAACCGAATACAGCAGCACATCAAAAAGCTTATCCACCATGATCAAGTGGGCTTCACCCTGGGATGCAAGGCTGGTTCAACATACGCAAATCAATAAATGTAATCCAGCATATAAACAGAACCAAAGACAAAAACCACATGATTATCGCAATAGATGCAGAAAATGCCTTTGACGAAATTCAACAACCCTTCATGCTAAAAACTCTCAATAAATTAGGTATTGATGGGACGTATCTCAAAATAATAAGAGCTATCTATGACAAACCCACAGCCAATATCATACTAAATGGGCAAAAACTGGAAGCATTCCCTTTGAAAACTGGCACAAGACAGGGAGGCCCTCTCTCACCACTCCTATTCAACATAGTGCTGGAAGTTCTGGCCAGGGCAATCAGGCAGGAGAAGGAAATAAAGGATATTCAATTAGGAAAAGAGGAAGTCAAATTGTCCCTGTTTGCAGATGACATGATTGTATATCTAGAAAACCCCATTGTCTCAGCCCAAAATCTCCTTAAGCTGATAAGCAACTTCAGCAAAGTCTCAGGATACAAAATCAATGTACGAAAATCACAAGTGTTCTTATACACCAATAACAGACAAACAGAGAGCTAAATCATGAGTGAACTCCATTCACAATTGCTTCAAAGAGAATAAAATACCTAGGAATCCAACTTACAAGGGATGTGAAGGACCTCTTCAAGGAGAACTACAAACCACTGCTCAATGAAATAAAAGAGGATACAAACAAATGGAAGAACATTCCATGCTCATGAATAGGAAGAATCAATATCGTGAAAATGGCCATACTGCCCAAGGTAATTTATAGATTCAATGCCATCCTCATCAAGCTACCAATGACTTTCTTCACAGAATTGGAAAAAACTACTTTAAAGTTCATATGGAACCAAAAAAGAGCCCACATCACCAAGTCAATCCTAACCCAAAAGAACAAAGCTGGAGGCATCATGCTACCTGACTTCAAACTATACTACCAGGCTACAGTAACCAAAACAGCATGGTACTGGTACGAAAACAGAGACATAGATCAATGGAACAGAGAAGAGCCCTCAGAAATAACACCACATATCTACAACTATCTGATTTTTGACAAACCTGACAAAAACAAGAAATGGGGAAAGGATTCCCTATTTAATAAATGTTGCTGGGAAAACTGGCTAGCCATATGTAGAAAGCTGAAACTGGCTCCCTTCCTTACACCTTATACAAAAATTAATTCAAGATGGATTAAAGACTTACATGTTAGACCTAAAACCATAAAAACCCTAGAAGAAAACCTCGGCATTAGCATTCAGGACATAGACACGGGCAAGGACTTCATGTCTAAAACACCAAAAGCAATGGCAACAAAAGCCAACATTGACAAATGGGATCTAATTAAACTAAAGAGCTTCTGCACAGCAAAAGAAACTACCATCAGAGTGAACAGGCAACCTACAAAATGGGAGAAAATTTTCACAACCTACTCATCTGACAAAGGGCTAATATCCAGAATCTACAATGAACTCAAACAAATTTACAAGAAAAAAACAAACAACCCCATCAAAAAGTGGGCGAAGGACATGAACAGACACTTCTCAAAAGAAGACATTTATGCAGCCAGAAAACATGCAAAAATGCTCATCCTCACTGGCCATCAGAGAAATGCAAATCAAAACCCCAATGAGATACCATCTCACACCAGTTACAATGGCCATCACCAGAAAGTCAGGAAACAACAGGTGCTGGAGAGGATGTGGAGAAATAGGAACACTTTTACACTGTTGGTGGGACTGTCAACTAGTTCAACCATTGTGGAAGTCAGTGTGGCGATTCCTCAGGGATCTAGAACTAGAAATACCATTTGACCCAGCCATCCCATTACTGGGTATACCCAAAGGACTATAAATCATGCTGCTATAAAGACACATGCACATGTATGTTTATTGCGGCACTATTCACAATAGCGAAGACTTGGAACCAACCCAAATGTCCAACAATGATAGACTGGATTAAGAAAATGTGGCACATATACACCATGGAATACTATGCAGCCATAAAAAAATGATGAGTTCATGTCCTTTGTAGGGACATGGATGAAACTGGAAATCATCATTCTCAGTAAACTGTTGCAAGGACAAAAAACCAAACACTGCATGTTCTCACTCATAGGTGGGAATTGAACAATGAGAACACATGGACACAGGAAGGGGAACATCACACACCGGGGACTGTTGTGGGGTGGGGAGAAGGGGGAGGGATAGCATTAGGAGATACACCTAATGCTAAATGATGAGTTAATGGGTGCAGCACACCAACATGGCACATGGATACATACGTAACAAACCTGCACATTGTGCACAAAACTTAAAGTACAATAATAAATAAATAAAATAAATAAATAAATAAATAAACACACACAGGTCAGTAAGAGAGTCAAGCCATTGACAAAGAAAAACAAAAATATAAGGACCCACTTTCTTCTCTTGTCCAAGGTGAAAATGAAGATTAAAATGGATCAAAAAAATCCTGGAAGCAGCCATCACCATCTAGAAATACACTCAGGGTTTTGAGTTTATTTGGCATTTGCTACTGTTTTCCATACAATCACCACCCAAGAGGGGGGTGTCTCTAAAGAAAGGAAATGCTGAGTGATCAAACATAATGGAAATTCTAATAAAATCCAGAAGCTAAATTCTCCCAGCCCTGTTCCTCCAGCTAATCTCTCATAGTCATCCTTTTGTTTCTAGAAATGGCATTAAAGCCACCTAGTGAGGGAGAGGAGAAAATTCTACAGACCACTTTTCATTGTGGGCCCAAAAACCTCATCCCCAAATGTAGGTTTTGACTCTCTGCCCAGGACAGCTTTGAAAGTTTTGCCATGAAGTCCTAATTGCTAAGTAGATGTGTGCTCACTGTTACTCCATAAAGGGAAGAAAGAAGGAAAAAAAAAAAAAGTGAAAGAAGAGAAAGTAAAAGACAGCATATATCATTTTGTCAGAGAAATGACATATTCTAGGTGCATCGCTAGGCTGAAGATGATTACTCCTGTGTATAAACTCATCATTTCTGTCTTAAGAAGTATGTAACACTCTTGGTGTCTCTAGGACATTCTGTTAAAACATTATCCCCTTCCCACCTTATAGCCTACCATCACCTATGTAAATAAGATGCTGTATTAGTCCGTTCTCATGCTGCTAATAAAGACATACCTGAGACTGAAAACAAAAAAGAGGTTTAATTGACTCACACTTCTACATGGCTGGGGAGGCCTCACAATCATCATGGAAGGTGAAAGTCACATCTCACACGGCGACAGACAAGACAGAATGAGAACCAAGCAAAAGGGCGTTTCCTTTATAAAATCATCAGATCTTGTGAGAGTTATTCACTACCAAGAGAAAAGTATAAGGGGAAACCCTCCCCGTGATTCAATTATCTCCCACCAGGTTCCTCCCACAATTATAGGAGCTACAATTCAAAATGAGATTTGAGTGGGAACACAGCCAAACCACATCAGATGCTTTTTTACTGCTGGATGGTATTTGCCGAAAGCACAGTTTTCAAAATCTCCTTGACATTTCACATGACATGGCTGCTTCACCTCTGCTTACAAATAAGTTTTGTTTCTAATCAGAACTACTGATTACAGATCGAGATTCTGTTAAACTTATGGTGATCACAAACAAATAGAATGTTGGGGCCCTTCCCTGAAGAGTTAACGGTATCTCTTAGAAAGCAAAACTAACAGATATGTTGGGGCCAAACTATACATAGAATTGAAAGAAAAAACACACACACATAAAAGAAGTTTTATATTAGTGATGGATCTAGTATACTAAGTAGCATAATAAATAATTCATTTTAAACCTGAATTTTTTTCTAGGTAATATGCCTTAAATACCATGTATTACTTTCACTTATACCAAGGTTTCAAAATCTCATCACTGTCAACATTTGTACCAGATGATTCTTTGTTGTGGGAGCTGGTCCACGCATTGCAGAATGTTGAACAGCATAAATGGCCTCTATCTGGTAGATGTCTGCTGGGATTGTTCTCCTGGAGGTAGAAACTTTGTCTCTGAAACTCTGTCTGTGAGAGAGGTATAGCAGTTGCACTGTTGCTGCATTTATAACAACCAGAAATGCCTCCAGACATTGCAAAATGTCCCGAGACGGGGGACAGTCTCACCTCCAGTAGAGAATCATTGATTATAGAGTGATTATAAAGAGTGTGATTTTTTTTCCTGTAGAGGATGGGGGAATCTAACCAATGAGGTTCTTCCTAAGTGTCTTACCTCTAGATGAAAATTAAATTAGATGCCATCAACTCAAACAGGAGCTAGGAGGGAGGTAGGATAGGAGGTAGAAGTATCCACATTCTACCATTTTCTAACTGTGTTTTTTGGGGGCAAGTTATTTAATCCCCTAAGCTCCTGTTCCTATGAAACAGCTGTGAAATAAAAATAATAATAGAAATCAACTCCAAAGGTTGCTGTATGTAAAACACTTAGCAAATGCTTAATACTCTGCAAGAACTTTGCAAATGATAATCATTACTATTGTGACTTTCTTAAACCAAATAGCCACCCTCACCTGCATCCTGTACTTAGGAGTCTGCAGAACTATTTTAGCGTGCTTTACTCAACATGGGTTTGTCTCTATGGGAATAAACATTTTAATTTCTCCATTTACTCTGTTTCAAAGAATAACTTCCAGACTAGTTACAATATTTGCTAATATGGTAAGATTAAAACGGTAAGAATGGTGGGGAGTGGTGGCTCATGCCTGTAACCCCAGCACTTTGGGAGGATGAGGTGGGTAGATCCCTTGAGCCCAGGAGTTTGAGACCAGCCTTGGCAACATGGCAAAACCAAGTTTCTAAAAAAAATACAACAAAATTAGCCAGGTGTGATGGTGCACGGCTATAGTTCCGGCTATTCAGGAGGCTGAGTCTGGAAGATCACCTGAGCCCAGGAAGTCAAGGCGGTGGTGGGTGGAGATTGTACTGCTGCACTCCAACCTGGGTGACAGAGTGAGACCCTGCCTCAAAAGATAAATAAATTAGAAGTGTAAGAACTATCATGTGTAATTTTCCTAGAGGAAAATGCAATCTTTAAATCCCACCGGAGGATCTAGGATATCCTCGTCACTTTTGGCAAAGAAATAACTGCCCCCACTGTAAGTAGGTCTATTTCCATTCACTCAGTTACGTCAGATCCTCTGTTGGAAACAAAGAACCCACAAGAGAGGGGGAAGAGAGTGCTTTACATAAGGACTGGTGGAAAAGTAGAGATAGGATCTCTGGGAGAGCAGAGGGGGTATTGGTGTTGGGCCACCCACATCCTATTCCCTGTAGGGGTATAGGTGAGGACAATGAAGCAGTTGGGCAGTTTCTGGTGGTGGTGGCGATGCCACTGCTGCTGCCGCTGCTGGGATCGTTCTCCTGGAGGTAGAAACTTTGTCTCTGAAACTCTGTCTGTGAGAGAGGTATAGCCTATAAAGAGGGTCTTCATAAGGCAAGGAGTGATGTTATCAGCACCTATGGATGCTCACAGTTCCAGTTCCTCTAGGCACCCCCGAGTTCTCCTCGTGTTGTAGCAGTCCTGAGGTAGGGCACAGGGCAGGGAAGGCAGCAATTTCCCTGGGTGGCCCCAAGGATTGGGAGCCCCCAGGTCAAGTGGCTGGTAGATTGTTACGACTTGCTTGGAATCATCTTGCCTATACCATCTGGTGGGCCCATTGTACCAGCAAAAAAGTGAGAGTTGTGATAACTACTGAGTTGGCAACTACAGCTTGACTTAGGCGAGAGTCCTTCTGTTCGTATTCAGAAACTCCATAAAAGAGATACTGGGTTGGATAGTAAACTGGACAGCTGAAAATGTATAGAGGTAGACAAGCAGTTCTATAGATCCTGGGTGAGGAGTGGGGAGAAAGTCCCCTGATCATTTGTGACTTAACCCTTGGACCTTCCTAAAATGTAGGAAACAGCAGTTCATGTAAATTCTATAAATAGTTGTATAAGCAAAGTTTTTCTTCAGATGAAGAAAAAAATTAAAACATTCTCTGGAGAAAACATGATCTTTTCTCCATGTTTTAGTTGTCAGTTTTGACAAGAACGATACAAGCTAATTAAATTTTTGTTAATTTATTTTGTCTGATTCAGTGACTGCCTGTCACACAAATCCCTCAATAAGTAAGATTTCTCTCTGCTATAAACTTTCTCCTCTTTCTCTGAAATGCCATTAGGTAAACGTACGAAAAGTGGACCTATTTTACTCAAATAAACACTAAAAGCACTTAAACTCAATCCGCCCTCAATACTTCAACTCCTCATGTCTCCTTTGGAGGGAACCTAACTCTTTCCAGCTTATAAATCTCCAATAGAGACCATTACCCTTTATGAAAGCAAAGCCTTTATGTAGATAAAATTCAAAGATGAAGTTGAGAATTGATGGCAGATGAAACAGAGGAATACGTCGCATTCCTGTTTGCCTCGACATTCACAAGGAGTATTTTCTCATATTATTCCTCTTTGAAATAAAATTTGAGATTGACACTGTGTCATCTCTTCAATCTCAGTTATCTAGAGTGATTGAAGTCTTTATCTACTTGTCAAGAGTGATAAGATGAAGTTGCATTATCATACATGAACAGAGCTTGATGTTTGAATAGATATCAACATACTTGACAATGGTGGTTGTCTATTTAAATTTTCTTTTCTGCACCATTTTCATCGAAGGCTCAATCCTTCCTCACTTTTTGAGACTTAGCCCAAACGTCACCTCTACTACAAATTCTGCTCTGTCCTTAACCTACTCTTATTGTCATGATCGCCCTAGACGAACATTTTCTGTGTTAGGTCATTTGTGCATCTCTATAAAGAAGTACCTGAGGCTGGGTAATTTATAGAGAAAAGAGATTTAATTGACTCATGATTCTGCAGGCTGTACCAGTATGGTTCCAGCATCTCCTTCTGGTGAAGGCCTCAGGAACCTTACAATCATGGTGGAAGGTGAAGGGGGAGCAGGCACATTACATGGTGAGAGCAGGGGCAAGAGAGAAGAGGGAAAAGTGCCATACATTTAAACACCCAGATTTCGCAAGAATTCATTGTCAATTGTGAGGACAGCACCAGGTCATTCATGAGAGCTCTGCATCCGTGAGCAAAACACCTCCCACCAGGCCCCACCTCCAACACTGGGGCTTTCATTTCAACATGAGATTTGGAAGGGACAGACATCCAAACTGCATCAACATTGTACTTAGCTTTTATCAGTCTGCATGGTATTTTTTGTTTGTTTGCATGTCTGTTAGCTTACTATAACCTCTTGGAAGTATGTCCTGAAATCCCTCACTGAGAGGATAAGGAGAACAAAAGAAGGGGCAGGGAGTAGAACAAAGAGAGGAGACACGTAGGAAGAAAGATGGAAGGGAGAGAAGGGATCTTCTTCCTAATGCAGCTGCCGGTCTAGCCTTTAGACAAGAGCAAATCTCACACTGATGTGCTCTTGGCTTCCTGGGGCTCATACATCATTTTGTTCATATTCATTATCAGTAAGCAGAACACTCATATTTTAGCTGTATGTATTCACAAGACCTTACTCAGAGTGGACAATATTCAGAATCAACCTTTAGAATCTCAACAGAGTTTTATATTGGGTTTGGTTCTTGTTGCTGTTCTTTTGTATATGCAAAGCAAAAACTGTTGATTATACATATGTTGACATGCTAATATTGATAATATCTAATACACTGAACACTTGTTTGATCAAAGCACTTTGCCTGTACTAACTGACTTAATCGTCAGAACAACCTTGTGGATAGGTACTATTGTCATCCCCATTTTAGGGATGAGAAAACTGAAGAAGAAAGATCTAAAATAAATTACCTGTGGTCATAAAATTAGTAAGTGGCAAAGCCCAGATTTAAACCAGAGCAGAAAGAGCCCAGGCTCTGAACAGCCTAGTGACCAATTGAATGACTATTAGAAGTGCCTTCAATAGAGTCAGTCAACAAGCATTTTATTTGCTGACATTTGATAAATCAGTTTTGTGTTGAGTGTATGGACATGGCTCAAAGTAAAATGTCAACAATTGATCTTCTAAGCACTCTCCTTTCTGTGCTCTCACAATAGAAATATTCTTTTCTCAACCTTATAGTTTTTGGTGGACATCTGTGCCTTTTTTTTAGACTCTAAGCCTCATAGGAATTTATTCATGATTACATACTTCACAACTGTTTTTGCTGAATAAAATAAAATGGCTTAAGATAGAGTTAAATGCTCCTTTCTCCCTACCGCTCATCAGAAATACAACTATTAACTCCTATATGCATTTGTCTGATTCTATCCCATATTCAGGGATTTAATATAAACTTTAACTTTTATCATTACTACAGACCTCTTTTTGAATTTCATACAGGGTTGAAAACTTTGTGATGAGTTTTCTTGGTTTTTGGAAATGCCTTTAAAAAAACTGGATTGAGAATTTTAATCGAGGGAGGCAAGCAGGGGCCATGATGCCCAGACTACCAATTGAATTCCTTAGAAACAGTTAAGAATTTCCTTTGTTTGGCATTAGTCATTTTGAAGGAACTTCACATTCAAAGAACCTTTTAATACCAGCACAGGAGTTTTGTTATGTTGTCTTGCATAATGTGGTCACTTCTGCATAAAAGCATCTGTATTTTTTAATTCTTCTTGGCAGCAGAACATTCAAGTACGTGACTTTACACTCATAGATGCTCTGGCTCATTAACTGTTCCCTCCCCCTTGCCCCCCACTTCTTTTCTCCCTTCTTTGTAACTGGAATTCACTCATAGAACATGCTGCACTCTTCCTCAACTCAAACTGAATATCCAGAGGCAAGAAATTGAAGAGCAGTCCGTTACTAAAGAGATAGTGCCATAGATTTGCTGAGTCACCTCGTGATATTAATTGATTTTCTAGTGCTCCAGTAAGCTCAATCTGAAGTACATACCAAGTGAAAAGCATGACTACTACGTGATGTTCCCTTTAAGTTTCTCCTATTTTATATCACTTTAAGTCTAGAGTGGTTAGTGGATATTTTCCAGTTCAAGATTGGTATTCCTAAGAGTTTTGCAATGGATAAAAAGTGGCCATGTACATAACCATTGAATGAGCATACCTACCTCTCTAAAATTAGATTTGGGTTACTGCATAGCTGCCATGTGACCAAAAGCAGCACCAGGGAAGAGAACAAGTTGGCACGTGGAAGAGGATAGCAAACATATAGTAGATTGCCAGCCCTGCATTACTGCTTGATACATGAGAAATGGAGGTGACATCCACACCTTGCCAGAAAGGCAGTCAGTCATCTGCTTCCCTCTTCCAAAGAGGGTCAGACCCATTACTTTATGACATAAACTTCCAGAGGAACATGAATGTTAATAGCTTTCCCTATAACGAAGCTCCTTTCCAGCAGCAGAAAGTATGCAGAGGGAGGTGAGCTCTGAAATACAAGGAGGCTTCATGTAGAGTTTAGAACTAAAGTCTCTCTGATTTAAGTCACTAGGTTATCCAAATTCAGGGAAAATGACTATTACATTACACTTACAATCTTCATTTCCTCTCTGACCTTGAATATACCTTTGCGTTTTCTAAACCTGCCCAGGGAGAAGTTAATGTCCATTCCAGACCAGAAAGACCAGGGCTTTTACATGTTTTAGCCGAAAGCTAATAATATGGTAGCTTTGCCCAACCAGGCAGTGATTTCTGTAGTTTGATGGGAGAGGAAAAATGGCCCCGTCTCCTCGGAGAGGATGCAAGGATGAGTTCTCAGTCTGGGGACATAATGGATCATATCCCAGGTTCACAGTCTTCTAATCCCCCCACCTGAATGGCCTTAAATGTTCAGTAAATTAGGCTCCAATGTGATTAGTCACTTCTTAAGTGGACTTTTTGGGGAAAATTTGCCAGGACAACTGTTGAGTGATGTCTCAATTTATGGCTCAAGGGGGACAAGGCATCTCTGGTAATGCCATTAAGTGGAGAAAGATGAATGCAAATGTACCGTTTTCTCCCTTCAGTGGTAACTTTAAAATGTTTTTAAATATTTTTGGCCCCATCATCATGGCATTAGTGCTGCCCATGGAGGAAGAGTTGGGGGCTCCAAAGGAAAAGAGGAAAACACTTAAATGGAGCTCCTCAGATTTCTCCACTTTTACAGCACAAAATATTTTTTCTCCTTACTATTGCATGAGGAAAAAAAGTAATAATGTTCTGCTCTCAAACCTTGGATTCTTCAGTTCAGGCTGTTAAAGATTTAATACACTTTCTGCAGTGAGGAATACGAGTGAATGCCTGTACAAGTTGCAAGGCACAACCCATGATGGCATTGACAAAGCAACATCGTGGCCCTCATGTCTCTGTTTGCTGCAACAGAGCTGAGGTCTGTAGGTGCTCAAGGACACAGATCAGGGAGGGCTGCTGAGTCCTCAAGCAAGATTAAATTGTTAAGAGTACCTAATGTGGGCCTGTTTTAATACCTTTTCTTTCATCTGGGCTCTTAATTCCTCACCTAGGATACAAATAAGAACTGAGCCACAGAGTGTGAGGTGGGATCTAAAAATAGACTAGGCCTACTCACTCAATAATACCCTAAAGGTTATGGATCTTTGTTACAGACAAAAACAAACTTCTTATTTCCTCACAGTGGGGGGAAGGAAGGAAGGAAGGAAGGAAGGGAGGGAGGGGAGAGGGAGGGAAAGAGAGAGGGAGGGGAGGGGAGAGGAGGGGAGGGGAGGGGAGAGGAGGGGAGGGAAGGGGAGGGGAGGGGAAGGGAGGGGAGAGGGGAGGGGAGGGGAGGGGAAGGGAGGGGAGGGGAGGGGAGAGGGAGGGGAGGGGAGGGGAGGGGAGGGGAGGGGAGAGGGAGGGGAGGGGAGGGGAGAGGGAGGGGAGAGGGAGGGGAGGGGAGGGGAGAGGGAGGGGAGGGGAGGGGAGGGGAGAGGGAGGGGAGGGGAGAGGGAGGGGAGAGGGAGGGGAGGGGAGAGGGAGGGGAGAGGGAGGGGAGAGGGAGGGGAGGGGAGAGGGAGGGGAGAGGGAGGGGAGGGGAGGGGAGAGGGAGGGGAGAGGGAGGGGAGGGGAGAGGGAGGGGAGAGGGAGGGGAGGGGAGGGGAGAGGGAGGGGAGGGGAGGGCAGGGGAGAGGGAGGTGAGGGGAGAGGGAGAGGAGGGGAGAGGGAGGGGAGGGGAGAGGGAGGGGAGGGGAGAGGGAGGGGAGGGGAGAGGGAGGGGAGGGGAGGGGAGGGGAGGGAAGGGAAAGGAAAGGAAGGGAAAGGAAAGGAAAGGAAAGGAAAGGAAAGGAAAGGAAAGGAAAGGAAAGGAAAGGAAAGGAAAGGAAAGGAAAAAGAAAAGAAAATATTTGCCAAGCATGCCCAGATTAATTAGAGGAGGGCAATGGCTTCCTTGGACACACTCTGTCTAGATGTGAAATCACAGAGTTCCTCTGGTCACTTCCATGCCTCCTTTATGGATCACAAAAATCACTCCCAATGGAGGCAGTTTTCACCTTGGTAATGTAAGGGCCTTGGTTTGTGGAGGTTCCCAACTCCTCAGCTCTAATAAGAGTGGATGGAGCCTCTTCCTTGGGTCAGGTTGGCTCCTCTTCACCAAGTGAAAGCACATCAGGTCTGCCACACATCAGGTCTGCCACTGTACCCTGCCATGTCTGACATGGTGATGATGTGCAGAATAACGGTTATGAAGGGCTCTATGTGCAAGACATGCATGTAAACCATTGCAATGCCTATTTAGTAATAATAATGACTATCATTTATGATTTTATTTTAAAAATGCATCAAGTAACACCCATTTTAAAGACAGAGTGAGGAGGATTTTTGTTGTTGTAGGAAGTCATAAAACAATGTAGGTTAATAAAAGGTCCCTAAGTGATGGAGAAGGTAGCTTTGTGTTTGTGAACCAGCTCTATACCTATGAGCAGTAACTTGAAGCAGGAATAAAAAGGTATCTGCTGCCTTATCTAGTTCAAGAAGATCCACTTTATTTCATTGTGTGTATTTTCTTGCATAGGTTAGGAGGGAGGGGATAGAAGATTTACAATTGCTACACCTAACACCAACGTTTGTCCTGTATAAATAATCAATTGTTAATGTTTAACCTACTCATCTCACCATTAACAAACCTTTTATGATTTTAAGCTTCAAGCGGTCCCTTGTCAGCACAATTCCGTAGTAACAGATTCAGGACACATACAGTAAGGATGGAAGAAACTGGCAAGGAGGATCCAGAGCTTGGCACAGGCACAGGAAGCTGACCTGGCTAGAGGAAACAAGAGACTAGCATTTGGTGCTGGACCCGAGGAAGACAGAATGCTGCAAGTGTAAGAAATGCATGCCATGGGCTGGGCACAGTGGCTCACGCCTATAATCCCAGCACTTTGCAAGGCCCAGGCAGGCAGATCACCTGAGGTCAGGAGTTTGAGACCAGCCTGGCCAACATGGTGAAACCCCATCTCTACTAAAAATACAAAAATTAGCTGGGCATGGTGATGGGCACCTGTAATCCCAGCTACTCGGGAGGTTGAGGCAGGAGAATTGCTTGAACCCAGGAGGCAGAGGTTGCAGTGAGCCGAGATTGTGCCATTGCACTCTAGCCTGGGTGATAGAGCAAGACTCCATCTCAAAAAAAAAAAAAAAAAAAAAAAAAAAAAAGAAAAAGAAAGAGAAAGAAAAACACATGCCATGAATAAACTTCACACATTAATTAACTCAGATTTTGCCTCCTGTTATTCAGATCTTGGTCTTTCCAGATTACATAGAAAATTTGATATATTTCTCACTTGCTCCTCACTTTCTGTGAGATGGGCAGTGAAGATACTATTATCTCATTATTCCATTTACACCAAGGAAACTGCTGCAAAGTGATAGGCCCAAAGTCACACAGCTCATAAGTCATAATGCCAGGACATAGACCCAGTGTCTGGACAGTTCAGAGATGAGTGTTTTTTGTTTTTGTTTTTGTTTTTAAAAAAAAACAGTCCACTCTTAGAACCTTCTAGTTGATACTGCCCAAGACATCAAACTGAAATTCTTCATTCAGAGTCCATGGTCCCTTTGGTGATGTATGCATGAGTTTCTGAAGGGACTCATGACTCCTCGTCAAAATGTCACATGGAAGTTTGTGATAGGAGCATGTTTGCCTCCATCTGCAGGATAAGTCTTCAGCTTTCACTGAACAGACTGGAGTCCCACTGTATTACGACGCTGCTATAAAGAACTGCCTGAGACTGAGTAATATATAAAGAAAAGAGGTTTAATTGACTCACGGTTCGGCATGGCTGAGGAGGCCTCAGGAACAACAATAATGGCAGAAGGTGAAGCAGGCACCTTCTTCACAAGGCAGCAGGAAGGAGTGAGTGCAAGCAAGGGAAATGCCAGACGATTATAAAACCATTAGATCTCATGAGACTCACGCCCTATCACGAGAACAACATGGTGAAAATTGCCCCCATGATCCAATCACCTCCTACTGGGTCCTTTCATTGACATGTGATTATGGAGATTACAATTCAAGATGAGATTTTGGTGGGGACACAGCCAAACCATATCACCCACTGATGTTTTAGAATATGCTGGAAATGTGGCAGGATGCTGCTACTCTCAATCCCTGTCATTTTTCCACCCAAAAATTCCTAAAGAAGACTCATATGACCAGAAGAAAACAGGGCAGCACTTAGGTTTGTTCTTTATCTACGTCGAAACAATCTCAGACACGCCTCGGGAACTCAGAATCGATACTGAGGCTTTCCTTTCTTCCATGTATGGAAGAGCACGTTCATGAATAGACAAGAAGGAAAGTGGTGGCTTTGGTTTGTAACATAATAAGAAGTCTGCAGGGAGATGTTTTTCTCAGTTAAATATTGAATTCTTGGACAAAATGTGTATTGGACTTCACAAGAGTTTTAGAGTTTGAGACGGGTTGAGGAGGGGCAGGGAGGTGAACTGAGGCAGTGGGCAAAGAGATCATCGACAGGATGCAGACGATGTTTATCTTTCAACCACCAAGGGCACACGGTGGCCAGGTCTGGCAGGGGTTGGCGAGTTGCAGTTCCCCTTTTGTGCCTCTGCCAAACCACCTTAATCCTGAGGTGCAGAACATTTGCTGCCTTAGCCCGGGCCTCCCTGGAGCTCAGCTGCTGGGCAGGAATGCTTCCTTTCCTAGGTCAGGCTGTCCAGACAGGGTCCTTCAGGGGCCTGGTCTGTCTGTCAGACTCTTTTCCATCCTCAGTCACCAGGGTACAGAGTCACGAACAAAAATACTCCACTAGTGCTTTGGTTTTCCTGTGACCCTGCAGTCCAGGAAAAAGGATGTCTAGCACAAAATTTTTCTGTGTTCAAGACGCAATGTGGTCTAGTGGGAACGCTTCAGGGCTGAAAATTTGGAGCCTTGTCTCCAAAATCAAACTTTAGCACCAGTTCTGTGACCTTGGGCACATAATATGAACTCATAATTAAAAAAGAGCTCAACTGATCTAGCTGCCTGATCTTGTGAAATCTTCATATATAGAGAGATAACAGAGAGATGAAATCATAAGTGAATAGAAAACTAAGAGCTAAATTTGTAGCTAGCTCTGGCACATGCACTAGATGGTCTAGAACGTATTTTGTGTCCTGACTTCACCCCTGGCTTCATCTTATCTTCCAAGCTTTATATTCCATTTCAATATGATTTTTTCCACTTTTTATATTGCTATGGCTATGTAATTTTCAAATCTATCTTAAATAACTTTTGAAAAACATGCACAGCAGAAAGAAAGAAAAAAATGAAGACAGAAAAGCTAGATGCCGTTCAGCAATAACTGCCATCATTTCATTACTATCTCAATGAAATCCCAGCCAATACCTTCCTTTTCTAAATATTTGTTACCTAATTCATGGCTTCTGCTGTACTCCAAATCCTACCATCATCATGAATGTCAAGGACAACCCCTTTTACATTCTGGCTTCTCAAATGCTTGGTCTTTTTATCTCCGTTGACCCACAACTCCCGGAATTTTTGCATCTCTGAAATTGTAAATTCAGACAGATCCTTTCTATGGACTAAACCTCTGTATATTACAGGCAAGAAAAGGTGACTCAAGCTGGTTTAAACTCTAAAGGGACTTATTGGTTTATGAAATAGGAAAGCCCATAAGTATGATGGGCTTAAGGTTGGATTGATTCAGTGACTCGATACGGTCTTCTTGGACTGAGTTTCTTTCCCTATCTGCTCCCTGCTTTCCACAGTAGCATCTTCTGGGTGTCAAATTCCATCTTTCTCTGGGATTCTCCCACGATACCAGGGAGGAGAATGTAAACCTTTCCCCAAAACCCTCCAGAAAAGGCTGCCTTCATTGTCACCAATGCAAACTGGGTCACACTTTTTTTTTTTTTTTTTTTTTGAGACGGAGTCTTGCTCTGTCACCCAGGCTGGAGTGCAGTGGCGCGATCTCAACTCACTGCAAGCTCCACCTCCTGGGTTCACGCCATTCTCTTGCCTCAGCCTCCCAAGCAGCTGGGACCACAGGCACCCACCACAAGCCTGGCTAATTTTTTGTATTTTTAGTAGAGATGGGGTTTCACCGTGTTAGCCAGGATGGTCTCGATCTCCTGACCTCATGATCCGCCAGCCTCGGCCTCCCAAAGTGCTGGGATTACAGGTGTGAGCCACCGCACTCAGCCAAACTGGGTCACATTTTTACCCCAGAACTAGGAATGCTGCATCATGATTGGACTACTGTGCATTGATTAGCAGAGGTGTAAGACACACATCTAAAGCCCTGGATCCAGGAATAGAATTCATGCTACCTACCATGTACAGGCTGCTTAAGGGAGGTGTAGATACCAAAATGAAGGCTGATATAGTTAAAAAGAGGAGGGGAACAAATGCTGGACAATTCACAACAATGCCTATGCATCAGTTTCTCAACACAGTCTGCCACTCTTCTACCTCCCTCATGAAGTAACTGTAATATACTAGTTATGTGTCTTCATCAGTATCTTTAGTCTTAAGACGATCAATATGGTAACCACCAGCCACATGTGCCTAATTAAGGTTTAAATCAATTAAAAATAAGTAGAATTTAAAATTCCATTTCTCAATCTCACTGGACACATTTTGAGTGCTCAATAGTAATCTGTGGATAGTAGCACCATATTCAGCAACACAGAATGACAACATTTCTATCATTAAAGAACATTCCACTGGATGCTAGTGCTCTTCCGTCTACTCACCCAAGCCTGGAACCTAGGTATTACCTTGATATCTTCTCATAAAATTCTGGCCATTTTACTGTCTAAAAAGCTCCTGAATATTCTCAGTCTCTGCTATAAAGAGCTCCTGAATATTCTCAGTCTCTGCTACTATTTATTTAGTCAAGTTTCAAATCATCTGTAACCCAGATTACTAAATTAGTCTAATTTTCTCAAAATGCAGCCACAATGCCCTTTTTAAAATGACTGTTTCCTAAGTAAAGCCATTTGTCCACTCCTCTTAGGATAAACTCTAAGATGGAAAATGACTTACAGTGCTCTTCATTATCTAGACATTTCTCAGTTTTGTAACCTGCATTTGTTCCCACTTTTCCCATGTCGTAGTTTGAATTATAGGAAGAAGCACACAGTATGGAAGTTAAGAGTGTGGATTCTGGTACCCATGACTTGGGTTCAAATCCCAGTTCTCTTTTTATTGTTTTTTTCCTCTGTAAAATTCAGGTTATAATAGTTACTATTCTAGAAGTTTCATTTGAAGATGCATTGAAGTACTAGTATAATGAATGGCATACATTAGATGTTTGATAAACATTTTTCAGATTAAGAAATGAACTATAGCCAGGCATAGTGGCTCACTGTAATCCTAGCATGTTGGGAGGCTGAGGTGGGCAGACCACTTGAGCCCAGGAGTTTCAAACCAACCTAGGCAACATGGCAAAACCCCATCTCTACAAAAAAATACAAAAAAAAAAAAAAATAGCCGGACATGGTGGTGTGACTGTGGTTCCAGATACTTGGGAGGCTGAGGTGGAAGGATCACCTGAGCCTGAGAGGTTGAGGCTGCAGTAAGCTGTGATCACACCACTGCACTCCAGCCTGGGCAACAGAGTGAGACTCTGTCAAAAAAAAAAAAAAGAAAAGAAAAGAGAAAAAAAAGAAATGAACTACAGTTTTTAAAATGCAATATCCTAATAACAATGCTGTATAAGCTAAATCTCTTATGCATTTAGTGTAATAAAGTATAGTACTAATATATGAAAAGAGCATATATTGGCCATGCTTTAGAAGGTGGTACTTTTGGGCAACAGAATATTCTAGCTCATACCAAATGAATACTGTTTATTGAACTGTTTCAGTTCATTTTCACACTAGTGATAAAGACATACCCAAGACTGGGCAATTTACAGAAGAATGAGGTTTATTAGACTTACAGTTCTACGTGGCTGGGGAGGCCTCACGATCATCATAGAAGGTGAAAGCCACATCTCACACAGAGGCAGACAAGAGAAGAGAGTGTGTGCACAAAAACTCCCATTTTTAAAACCATCAGATCCCATGAGACTCATTCACTATCATGAGAACAGCACAGGAAAGACCTGTACTCATAATTCAATCACCTCCCATTGGGTTCCTCCTACAACACTTGGGAATTGTAGGAGTTATAATTGAAGATGAGATTTGGGTGGGGACACAGCCAAACCATATCATAAAGTAAACAATACATGTACTTGGTGATGCGGGCTCTTTTTTGGTTCCATATGAACTTTAAAGTAGTTTTTTCCAATTCTGTGAAGAAAGTCATTGGTAGCTTGATGGGGATGGCATTGAATCTATAAATTACCTTGGGCAGTATGGCCATTTTCACGATACTGATTCTCCACGTCAAGCCTAAGCCAAAAGAACAAAGCTGGAGGCATCACACTACCTGACTTCAAACTATACTACGAGGCTACAGTAACCAAAACAGCATGGTACTGGTACCACAACAGAGACATAGATCAATGGAACAGAACAGAGCCCTCAGAAATGATGCCGCATAGCTACAACTATCTGATCTTTGACAAATCTGACAAAAACAAGAAATGGGGAAAGGATTTCCTATTTAATAAATGGTGCTGGGAAAACTGGCTAGCCATATGTAGAAAGCTGAAACTGGATCCCTTCCTTACACCTTATACAAAAATTAATTCAAGATGGATTAAAGACTTACATGTTAGACCTAAAACCATAAAAACCCTAGAAGAAAGCCTAGGCAATACCATTCAGGACATAGGCATGGGCAAGGACTTCATGTCTAAAACACCAAAAGCAATGGCAACAAAAGCCAAAATTGACAAATGGGATCTAATTAAACTAAAGAGCTTCTGCACAGCAAAAGAAACTACCATCAGAGTGAACAGGCAACCTACAGAATGGGAGAAAATTTTTGCAACCTACTCATCTGACAAAGGGCTAATATCCAGAATCTACAATGAACTCAAACAAATTTACAAGAAAAAAACAAACAACCCCATCAAAAAGTGGGCGAAGGACATGAACAGACACTTTTCAAAAGAAGACATTTATGCAGCCAAAAAACACATGCAAAAATGCTCATCATCACTGGCCATCAGAGAAATGCAAATCAAAACCACAATGAGATACCATCTCACACCAGTTAGAATGGCCATCATTAAAAAGTCAGGTAACAACAGGTGCTGGAGAGGATGTGGAGAAATAGGAACACTTTTCCACTGTTGGTGGGACTGTCAACTAGTGCAACCATTGTGGAAGTCAGTGTGGCGATTCCTCAGGGATCTAGAACTAGAAATACTATTTGACCCAGCCATCCCATTACTGGGTATATACCCAAAGGACTATAAATCATGCTGCTATAAAGACACATGCACATGTACCTTTGTTGCGGCACTATTCACAATAGCAAAGACTTGGAACCAACCCAAATGTCCAACAACGATAGACTGGATTAAGAAAATGTGGCACATATACACCATGGAATACTATGCAGCCATAAAAAATGATGAGTTCATGTCCTTTGTAGGGACATGGATGAAACTGGAAAACATCATTCTCAGTAAACTATTGCAAGGACAAAAAACCAAACACTGCATGTTCTCACTCATAGGTGGGAATTGAACAGTGAGAACTCATGGACACAGGAAGGGTAACATCACACTCTGGGGACTGTTGTGGGGTGGGGGGAGGGGGCAGGGACAGCATTAGGAGATATACCTAATGCTAAATGACGAGTTAATGGGTGCAGCAAACCAACACGGCACATGGATACATATGTAACAAACCTGCACATTGTGCACATGTACCCTAAAACCTAAAGTATAATAAAAAAAAAAAATACATGTACAACAAGCCCATTTATTACAACTGAAGTAAATCTAGTATAAATGTAATACAATACAAATAATACTGTGAACAAAACATGACTCCTTCCCGATTCCTTCTTCTTAGTGGGGGGAGAAAAGAAAAGAAAATATCAAATAAAGATGTAATGAATGTCAGAAAATAGTAAGTTCCATGAAAAACAGTTTAAGACATAACAAATTGGGGACACAAAGAGTAGTAGGTGAGCAGGGTGCTGTTGTGAACAGGTAGCTAAGGAGGAAAGCCTATTTGAGAAGGTGACACCTGAACTGGGGACCAAATAGAGGGAGGGAGCAAGCCCTGCAAATGTATGAGAGCAGCGCATTCCAGGAAGAAGGCAGAGAGTGTGCAAGCCCTGGGTTAGAATGGGTTTTGTTTAGGAAATCTATGCAGCTGTATAGAAATGAGCACGGGGAGCTGTGAAAGAAATGGGGTCAGAGGAGTCGTCAGGACCCAGATTATATAGGACTTTTTAAGTCATGGGAAAGACTGCATTTTATTCCAATTCCTATAGAAAGTCATAGAGCTCTCTAAGCATGCCTCAGGGGAAAACAACCACAACAACAGTCAACTGTTGCCTTCTGTTGCTTTTATTACTTGTTAATCAATGTTTAGCAATCCACTCAACAGTAAAGCAATTTCAGCTGAATTGACTGATCACTTCTGTGACTATTTAAACCGGTTTGTATGTGAACAACCAGAGTCTACACTTGAACTAGCTACCATAGAATGTGGATTCCAAATCAATCCACCCAGTGGAATGCACTCAGAGCATAGCGTTACAATCATGCTATCTTCCTCTGAGTTGTATTACTATGTTTTCCATGGAGAAACAGTGAGTGGATTTGTCATAGCATAATTCCCCCCAGAAAAGCCACAATGGTTTCATGAGGTGGTAAAAGGGATGAGGAACTCACATCTTTCTTGTGAATCTCAGTTTTTGTTCCGTATCTTTGTTTTGTGTCAGTTAACACCACATTTTCTTCTTTGAACACAGGTGTCAATAAGGTTAACATATAAAGATGTTAAGAAATGCAAATTAAGTTTAGTACCGAAATTGAATGTCAGCTGCAGGATTTTTCTTGTCAACAAAAAATAAAATATCCCAATGAGCAGCAGTGTTTGAACTCTGAATTTCTGATAAAACTCTCTTGCTCATCATCAATGAGGAAACATACTTTTGAATAAAGATAAAAAGACCATCAGTGACATCACCTCTACAGATTTTTTTTTTGTAACCAATCTTAAGAAACTACACAGCTCCGTACTTCTATCTTCATCATATTCCAGGTAGCCTGTGCTATAGCACTAGCTAACAAGGTAAAGAGACATAAGAAAAGAAAAGCAGAGCTCAACCGGTACTTAAAATTACTGATTGAATGCCTTATTAACTTGCAGGATTACATTATGGTTTCAAAAAGTTGTTTTGTATCTTGAGAGAAAAGAAATGCATACTAGTTTTCACGTCAATTACAGGGACTTAATCGGTTTGAAGTAAAGCATATAATTTACCAAGACACGTTGAAAGAATCACAAAGCCAACCTCAAAAGTAAGGCTGCAACTGGTACCCAGCCAACCTGGCCTTTCCTCGGCCTCTAAAAAAGAAAGAGAATTGTACTTGTAAATGTTTTTATGTATAATATTTACATTTAGATCAGAAAGGAACAAATGGGCAACTCGGCCCCAAATGTGTACAACATGTGGGCAGATGTCAGCTTATGGGGTCACTTGAATGGCATTTTATGGCCGAGGACACACGATGCAGCTTGTTTCAGTCCGTTTGAGCAGCATGTCAGTTCCATCACTCTTTGCTCTTGGGCATATGGTGAGACGTCACTAACCTGGGAGACCGACAGACCCGTGAAAGTGGAACCATATGTGTTGTACCAAGGAAAAATTTATTTTGCTCACCATTCTACTGCAAATATAAATGTGTAATCTCTGCCAATGATTCTTTTACATATTAAATATTATGTTAACGTACTGGTACATGTACTTGCATTAATATAGTATTTAGGTATCCAAACTCAGCACTGGTCAGAGATAGACCCCCTGAGTTTGAACCAGGGAACTCAGAGATGAAATAATGGGACAGATGGACCAAAGAGCCCCAGGTGCATCTTTCATCAGCGTGTTTAACTAATGCAAAGCAAGGAAGGCAAAGTTCTTGGTCTGTCATCACAGGGGTCATATGGACCAGGACCTTTGATACTTGACACCATCTGGAGCCACTCTTAGCTACCATTAAACAGGGCTATTTAATGAGTAGAGTTCGAATATGCTAGCTGAACTTTACAAGTTATTCTTTTCTCATTTAATTTCATACAAGCTTCTATTTCCATATGCATTTATGAAAGTTATCATGGTATAATGAATTCTTCTGTTGTTACACTTGAATCTCTTTCTTTCTCCTGAGTGTAATGAATTGTTTTATCTGACTGAGGTATATTTGCAGAAACTATTTAAATGCTTAAGTGCTTCTTATAAAACATGTTGAACTTTGTAAGGTTCCTGAACCTTACAAATTATATTTGTGAAGATGTTTTAGGATTCTCTAGAAAGTTGGGTACTTATTTTAGTGCAGTCAGACTTTTAGGGCTGTAAGCTTGCCATATGTTGTCGGAGTGTTTGGTAATCAAGTCAGATTCACATGACATAAGATCAGAAGATCAGAGATGGCTCATTGCTTCAAATGATTCCAATGGCATCTTTTAAGTTAAGGTGAAGTCATTTAATTCCATCTGTATTTGTTGATTGAATCCTTGTCTAGAAATTTTTTCCACAGGTTTTCCCATGTATTCATAATAGCAAATACCATGTACCTCTTCTCCAAACAAAAGCTATATGAGACACAAAGGCTAAATTCAGAATGAGTTTGGAAGAAACTACCAGGGTGTTTTTGTACAAACATCATTTTTGTGTTCTTTAGGTTATTTCTTATTCTAAAGGCCATGTTCTCTTCATCACACAGGAGCCACAAATTGGCCCTCCATATAAAGATTATTTAGCAAACATATGAGCTGCTTCTCAGTATAACTCTATACAATGTGTTTGTATATATTGATGTTTAATATTGTTTGTGTTATAGATCATTCAGTGGGTTATAAATAAGGCAACAGAGCCCTCATCCACGATAAATTTTTCAAACAACCATGAGTTAATCTTCTTTTGAAAATGACAATTTCCACGCATAATCCTAAACAGCTTTTGCTAAATTTCAAAAAATCAAATAGCTGTATATTGCTGGGATTTCATTTTCCACCTCTATAAAATGATGAAGACTAGACACAGGAGAATGTATATTTTATGTTCCTGTTTATATGAAATATCCCAAGTAGCAAATGGCTAGAGACAGAAAGCAGATTTGTAGTTGCCTGGGGCTAAGAGTAGGGATAGAGACTGTCTATAAACAGGCATAAGGTTTCTTTTTAGGATGTTGAATATGTTCTAAAATTAGATTGGGGTAATGGTTATACAACTATGTTAATATACTAAAATTTATTAAATTGTGCAGATAAAACAGGTGAATTTATTGTATTAAAATTATATCACAATAAAGTTGTTAAAAAATTTTAAAGATGAAGGCTAAAAGCCAGAGAATAGTTTTGAAACTTTTCTCTCCTCTCTCAAAATATCACATTTATAGATATATTTTTTCTGATTGACTATTTTAACAATCTATTTTAATAATATTTGAAGACACTATATTCTCTGCAATTATGTATCTTTTTTACTTTGTCTATATAAATCATCATTCATTTAAGAATACATTGCTTTGCTATTGCCATGAAACAAATTACCAGCCCAGTGGCTTAAAATAAGATTAAGTTTTGATGCCTTATGCATCTATGGATTATTTAGGGTCAGTTGATGAAAACTGTGCTCATCTGCAGTGAATCTTCTGCCCTTGAAGCAAGTGGCAATCAAGGCAGTTCTTCTCTGGGTACTGGAAGAGACTGGATGGAAACAGGCAAGGTAACTTAAGGCTCCACTTGGATGAGGTGCCCTGTCATATCACCTCTTTCTATTTGCCAGTGTAAGAAACATGACTGGATCCACCCTCAAGGAATGTAGAAATACACTCCACTACCCCTTTTGTGGGAGGAAGTGAAAAGTGAAATACTGAGTGGCATGGATGCTAGATAAATTGTGGGCATTTGTGGAGTATTTCATAAGGGAAAAGGATGCAGCATAATCTAATAGTCGCTAGAGTCAATACGAAGGCTTGATTCACTTGATTCACTCTAAGACTCCAATGGATTTTTCTTCTTTTGTTGGAGAAAAAGAAAATTCCCATTTATAAAATGGGAATATCTTCACTTTTCAGTTTTCATTGCCCAGGGAGAAATCAGCAAATGTGTTACTGCTACAGAAAAGTCACTGTGCTTCCTGGCAGGGAGGAAAAGCATGTCAGCAAAATAATAAAGAAAAAGTGTTTGCGTTTGTGGTTCACATCTTCCTTCTTGGCTAGTCATAATGCTATTATTAATCTGCTAGGTAATAGAAACTTGGATTCTTTGAGTACGAGTGCTCACAGCAGTTAGAAACCTCATTTTCCTCTTTAAAGAGTTAAAGTGTCCTGGTAAATATACCTTCTAGTCCTTTACTGTTTTCTAAAACATTGAGGTATTTCCCCAGAGTGCAAGGGAACACCAGTCCGAAAGAAATATATCGGTTAGGGTCTGCCCATTATGCAGGAGTCTAGGGACAAGAGAGGGGGCCAGGTTGCATTTTAATGCTTTTATTTTCTTCATACTGTGGTGATTCATGCTTCCCAGGGTGCTAGGTGCTTCCCAAGGATACAGCAGCCTTGGGCTTGAAATGGGTCATTTTCACATCACAGATCCATTTTTTCCTGATTTCTGCCTTTGTCTCCTACATTGTCCCCGTGGCATTTTCTTAATTATTTCCAGGAGTTTCATCTTCAAAAATCAGATGGCATCCATCACGTTCTTCCTTTCCCAATTCCTGTTCCTGATCCGATGATGCGGGTGAAGGATCTGATGCTGGTCCGTAGTGGGGCCCTTCTCTCTGCCACGCTCTGCTACCTTTCCTGGTGACTGCTGCTGCACTTCCGCTCTAAGTAGTGTATTGCAGCTCCTGAGGGGCTGGCATAGTCCACTGCTCTCTATAGCCACATCTTGCTTTATGTAAAAATGAAAGGAGGTTTTTCATCCCTTTGTGTGTAAGTGTGTTACCTGGAAACCAAAACAGTGCTACTTCTGCTTCAATTATGTGACCTATTTTCAGTGAATGATCTCTTTTGATTTTTTGCACTTCAGTTCTCTCCTTAGGATGTAAACATGTCATGAGCTCAAGATATTTTCAGTTTTAACAAATGCCAGCAAGTTATTCATCAACGTGCCTTATCAATCCATACCCCACCAGCACTGATGAAAAAAACACTAGCACTAATGTGCCTTGACATCTGGGGTCTTAAACAACCTGATTTGGTGAAGAAGCCTCTGAGTCTGGAGCACAAGAAGTGGGAAAAGAGAGGGTCTTAGCTCTTAGCCCTTGGAGTTTCTCTTCACCAGTTGTCTTAGGATTCTCCAGAGGAACAGAACCAATGGGATGTGTATACATATAGAAAGAGATTTTCTAAAAGAGATTGGCTCATGTGATTATGGCAGCTGGCATAGCCAAAATATGGCAGCTGGCATAGATATAAGGAAGAACTGCATGCTAGATGCCCAAGACAGGGCTGAGGTTTCACTTCAAGTCCTAAAGCTATCTGCTGGCAGAATTCCCTCTTGCTTGTGGGAGGTCAGTTTTGCTCTATTTAGGCCTTCAGCTGATTGAATAAGTCCCCCTCACATTATGAAGATCAACCTGTTTTACTCAAAGTGCACCGAATCAAATGTTAATTTCATCTCAAAAACACCCTCAAAGAAATGATATTTGATCAAATATATGGACACCATGATGCACTCAAGTTGATATATAAAATTGACCTTCATACCAGGTATGGCCTGAATGAATTTCTTATGCCCATCAGGAGCAGAAGAGGAGCAGGAAAAAACACCACAACTGAAGTGGACTTATGACCTGGAGGCTGATACTCAGCAGGGACTTGGGTGGGTGGTCAACAGAGGACTAGCTAAAATGACCTTCCTCTGGACAGATGCCAGCAAGGATCAAGGTCTTGGCAATATGGAAGCCCATCCATGGTTTACTATAATTCAAGGGCAAAGCTTGTTAGAGAAACCCTGACTTTATTGAGATGACATTTCTCCCAATGGAAGTAAATATGGATCAACATAGAATTACTAAACTTGGCACTAAATCAGAGCTTTTTTAAAAAAGTGATCCAAGTTAAGTTGGAATCATAGGAAGACAGTGGCTTTTCCTGCCCCGATTTTAGTGATAACTTCATGGTCTAACCTGGTCAAGTTATTCTATCTAGGTAATATTTGACTTCTCCATTCGTAGAAGGATTCTACGTGCCAGAATGCCAATTGCAGTTTTACTGGCTTTATGTGAATGATGATATCACCTACCCAACAGCAGAGCTGGTCTAATAATACTGAACATGTATTCACAGAATATCTTATTACATGTCTGGCTGTTGTTTTTGCTATTTGACCATGGCCCAAATTGGTCAGAGATTTATTAAGACTTCCAAAGCAGCTGTCCAGGGGCCCCAAAGGAAGGTGTGAAGATTAGCAGCCTTGAGTTGGGGTTGTTAGAGGATGTACTTAATTAATAGTGACAAGGGATTACTGGCCCCATCGCCATTCTAGGCGTTGTTGAACCACACAAACTGACACTGGTTTATTTTTGTTTGCATTATTGAGTAAACTCTCAAAACTCAGTAGAATTAAGCCTTTCCTTCCTTAATTCAGCAGAACCTAGAAGCCTCAGTTCTCTTACATTTGCCACTGGGATATCTGGAAGTAAATTGCTTCTGGGGTTGTGGGTGGTGGGGGACCTGTCTTGTTCATTCCAAGTGTTCTTTAATCTTTGTTCCTTATGATAGTGTTCTCTACCCCACTTTTTCCCTTGTTCCCTTTTTTATACTTTAATCTTAACAGTAGCACCTTCTGGGCCTAAGTGTGACGTTAAAGCTAAGCCAGTATTAGGTTTCTGCCTTAGAATCTACTTTCATATCAGCGACGGCACCGCACATAGGGTGTTCCATATCATGGTCTCCTTTTGGGAATCCTGAAGGTGTCACAATAAGACATGAATTAATTAAGAATTATCAACCCCAAATCAAATATTCATTAAAAACAAACAACTAAAATCTCTCTTGATAAAGCTTTGCCATGAATTCCCAGCTACTTTCTGTCTTTCATTAGCCTATGGTATATTTTGAAATATATATATGGCTTATCCATTTATTATACATATATTTATTCCTTCATTTATGAAATTTGTGGGGAAATTAAATTCAATCTTTTAAAAATATTAACTAAAGCGTTCACTTTGGACTAGGATAGAGCTTAGGGAGAACAGAGTGTGTCTTGAGTGTTAAGTATTTTATAAATGACTCCTTTGATTTGCTATTACTAGTTTAGTGTTTTCTAATAGAATTTAAACAACCACCATGATAACTTCATGCATATTGTACCTTTAGGATAATGCCTAGTTCTTTCTTAAAATAGCTAGTGAGATAGGGCCTTGATTATTAAACCCACTTTAGTAGTCAGAGAACTTAAATTAGACAAGTTGTCACTTATCCAAGATATTTACCCATACTGCTATGGGAAAATCTTCTTGTATTTATAACAGAGTTTCGTTCAATAAGACAGTGGTTTGCAAATAAGGTGGCCAGATTCAGCAAATTAAAACACAGAACACCAATTGAATTTGCATTTCAGATAAACAATAATTTTCTTTAATATAAATATATCCTACCCAATTCACAAACCACAGTCCACAAAATTCAGGCGGCCTCTAAAGGCCATTTCTAGGCTTCCTTGGTGGGAGGAGGAGGGAGGGTGAGCAAGGCTCAGGATTTCCTCATCCTTTTCTCTATTTAATCAGAAAGATTATAAGTGTCTATGAAAGACTTTCTTTGATAAAATGTCTGTGTCATAACAAGAAGGAGGATTTTAAAACATTTTTCTAATGCTAGAAGGCTTTTTGTCCCTGTTGTGTGATAAGAGATTTGATATGAAACAAATGAGGACCTCAACAGGGGTGGGCATATAAATTTGCTAAGAATTGAATGAGACCTACATTATATAATTTTAAAGTAATTACCTCAATTTCTGCTGATTTGAAACAAATTTTAAAAATTCAGTTGTAACCAGAAAGAATATATTCTACACATTTAAATATTCAACTGCTTAGGTAGAAACAAACGTTTTTTATACACAACTCTATTCAAATCAATCAGGAAATATGCCCATATACAAACACAGCTATATGATATTGTATGTCACATGCATTTAAAGATGTATATGTATGGCTGGACACGGTGACTCATGCCTGTAATCCCAGCACTTTCGGAGGCTGAGGCAGGTGGATCACGAGGTCAGGAAATCAAGACATCCTGGCTAACATGTTGAAACCCGGTCTCTACTAAAACTACAAAAATTAGCCAGGCGTGGCAGCGTGCACCTGTAGTCCCAGCTGCTCAGGAGGCTGAGGCAGGACAATTTCTTGAACCTGGGAGCCAGAGGCTGCAGTGAGCCGAGATCACACCACTGCACTCCAGCCTGGGTGACACAGCAAGACTCCATCTCAAAAAAAAGATATATATATATATACACATATATATATGTATATATATATGTGTATATATATATGTATATGTATATACACACATATATATATATAAAACTCTGTGTACATAATATAGAATATACCTAAAGAAGAATAAATAATACATAAATGTGTCATATACTTCATATATAAACAAGGCCATTCATATAGGAAATCTAGTTATAAGTGAATGAAAAAAACAACCGCACAACAGAACCCTCAAAACAACAAAACGTAAGTTGCCTACGGTTGTAAAACTAAATCAATTTGGATTCACCTACTGTAACTTAGCAGCAGAAACCAATAAAACCTATTCACTTCTAAAGATTTTAAAAATTATTTTTAACTCTTAGAAAAATAGAAGTAGTGAAGATTTTTTTCTAAAATCAGAGCAAATTAACCTGGTGGTTTTAGTGGAGAAAACATCGCCATAGGTTTGAGGTTTGGGCCCATCAGCTTGGTTTATATACCAACTGCAACAGTTTTAAAAAATGGACCCATCTCAGCATATACAATTTATGCTTTTGTAACTGTTTGTATAACCATGGCAGCACCGATTTATCCAACTTCATGAAATTATACCTTTCTAGTTAGAGTAGGAAACAGAAGTAAAAATATAGTGTTGACTATATTTCATATCAAGCATTAGGGGCACAAATGGCATGTCTGTGCTTATAATTGCACTAATATATATAGGTATTTATGAGAAAAAAGATTCAAAAAGAAAAAGCATAGAGGAAAAAGACTAAGAATGGTGCTGTCCATCACAAAGACGCATCTGTCTCCAGATGTACGCTGTATATCGTATTTGGTCTCTTCCCAGCACAGGGTCTGAGCAGCTGCATGCCTGAGGCTGAGATCCTAGGTTCCTGAAGTATCTGTTCTAATTCGTGATTCTAGGAAAACAATATTTTTGCTGTAGGCACAAAAATATCCATGCACACAGTTCATAAAACATCTCCTTAAGGGGCACTGGAACGGGAGAGGAAAGCAGGCGTGGGGAAGCACCAGGCAGGAATGAATGGTCCCTTAGAATAGAGGAAACGTGGCTGGTGCCAAGTCCTGCCGGCAGCCACCTCCAAGCACCCCTGGGCACCTTTCAGTGAAGTGCTCTGGGTAAATATTCGAGCACCTCTCCTCCTCAGAACTTTGATCAATACACTGCTCATTGGCAAATTTTTCTATAGCAATGAGTGTGCCAAATCTTTCACATCTCCCTATGACTTTCCTGGAAAGGGAAAGATCCGATGATCTTCTCAATATCTGCCTGTGCTTATGTTCCAAATAAGGGAAAATGGTTATTAGTTTTCCTCCATTATTGTCCTTAGTCAATCAGGGAATCAGAAACTTAGCCCTATTTTTTCCACATTCCATGGATCTATCAAGGAGAGAAGCATCAGATGGCATTGCATACAGACAGACCAGGAATTGTTTCCTCCCAGGAAAGAAACTACCTGAATTCACAACTGACACCCATGCATGTTGAGCTTATGTGTGTATGAGTGTGTGTGTGTATGTGTGTGTATGTGTGCGTGTTAGGGTATTTTTCATTTGAATAGCATTGAACATATATATATTGCATATATACTGCATATATGCAACATATATACTGCATATATGCAATATATATGTACTGCATATATATATATATATAGTACTGCATATGTATTGGCCAAATCTATCTATCTATATATATATATATATAGATTTATGATCTCTGAGTTTCCTCTAGATGTCTAGAACTTAGACTGCAGGAATAATTCACGCTCTAAATTGTGAATTTGAAAGGCCTAAAGTAAAGTGAGCTTCACCTCTGCATTGTGTCAGTCCTGTTTCCTTCTAACAGATAGAGAAGTAGAAGAAATTGCTGCCTCTAGAGTATGTTTCAAGAAGTCCTCAAAGGCTAGTGTAGGCAAAATAACATTTTAAATGTTGTATGAGATATGGAAAATTCTATTACTGAAAACATTTGGTTTGATTCTGTGCCTGTTCAACACATGGCCCATTTCTAAATGGTACCTCCCTCCAGAACTACCCATTGCTGAATAACTCTCCATGAAGCCCTCCCATAGTGGGGGTTCATAAAGGGAATTGGGCATAAAGAACTGGAAAGAAATAGTTTTACTGTAAAGGGGAAACTTTGAGAAATTTTGCTTGGGATTCCATGATTTCACATTCAATCAGTTTTCTATTGCTGTTAGTAGTAGTAGAACTTAGCGTTAATAAGTGTAATTATATCATACATAGAGCACTTTATCATTTACAATATTTGATGAATCCTCTTTTTACACATATGAAAATTGGAGCAGAAAGAAGTTACAGGAAGGTACTGGTTTTTGTTATCCTCTCGTGGTACCATTAGCAACCCAGATTAATGTGTTTTCTTCATCAATTTTTTCAGTGGTGCAGATCTGGGACCTGAATGGCATCTTGGCCTATCAAGGAATGCACATAGCCTGATAAAAACATGGTCCCTCTTAAGAACCACTCAGTCTTCCGTTCACGGAAGGGGCAGTGAGAGGATCACTAGGTAATCTCCATGATGTAAACTCAGGTTCCAAAAGCTACTTAGGCAGAGAAGCACACTTACATCTCAAATCAGACTGATGAGGATTCACTCTACAACTCCAAATATATGAGGTCGAAGGATGTAACGATAGCATGCCATATCTGACCTCTGCTCAGATACTATGTTCCACTTCCTGTTGAATACTAGGCAATGGGCTAGATGTTTAAGGATAGTTACAACACTGGAATACTTTATTATTCTAGGCATTTTTCATGTATTTTCACTTTGGGATTTAAAGCCTACTCCAGGAAAAGTTGAGATTATTCTCTTTTTTATAAGCCACAGAAGGCTCAATTCAAATATTGCCAAGTTTTATCAGGTAATTGAAACAAGTAGCTGAGAGATGTACCAGCATTGTTATTTGAAGAAATTAAACACTGATATGGAAAATATTTGATGGAATCACATCAAAGTATTATTAGTGATCAACTCTGGATAGTAACTGTATTGATTATTTTTATAATGAAAATTTTCCACCGTGTCCCAAAAGCAGACAGACTAGTGTAAAGACCTCCTGTATATGCCTTACCTTATGGGAAATATTTTATCTTCTGATTTATTCAACTCTCATGTTTTCCAAACAAACATTACTTTTTAATAATCAGAAAATAAGAATGATAAACGGTTCAGAAAATTAAAGTTAACATTTTTTTCTTACTCTAAGAAGGCTCTCCTTTATATAACGACACCAATGAAAAGTCAATATGATTGGCCCATCCCCAGTTCTTTCCATCAGAAGATTAGTCTCATAAATTTACAAAATGAGAATTGGCAGAGTGGAAAAAAACTGTGGGCTGCAGTTCTCTGCCTCCCTTCTGGTTCTGGAAGGGCCAGAATTTGACAAGCCCAATATACGATTAGACAAACAGCACAAGTCCCACCACCACCTCTGGGCTTTGCATGCAAAATTGAAGTTTGGGATATGGATCCATGCATGTGTATGTGGAAAAGCGAGTGTGAACCACCTATCTTGAGCCCTCCACCCACAGGGAAAAGGGGACATGAATCCTAACTGTATTCCATTTAAAAGACACTTAATTTAGAAATGTGCAATATGTTGAACAGGCACAGAACCAAACCAAATGTTTGCAGTCATAGAAATTTCCATATGCTGTACAACATTTAAAATATGTTATTTGCCTACACTAGCCTTCAACAGCGGGACCTTTCTCTTGGGCTAAAATGACAACCTCTATCCAGCGGCCAGTACTAACACTGATGTTACAAACTGGACGCTGTGTGCCCTCTTGGCTTCCAAGCAAGGTGCCTCCCTCCAGAACTACCCATCGCTTAACAGCTCCCCATGAAGCTCTCCCATAGTGGGGGTTCATAAAGGGAATTGGGCATAAAGAACTGGAAAGAAATAGTTTCACAGTGGAGAACTGTAAAGGGGAAACTTTGAAAAGTTTTGCTTGGGATTCCGTGATTTCACATTCAATCAGTTTTCTATTGCTGTTAGTAGTAGTAGTAGAACTTAATGTTAATAAGTACAATTATATCATACATAGAGTGCTTTATCATTTACAATATTACATGAATTCTCTTTTTACAAATAAGAAAATTGGAGCAGAGAGAAGGTACAGGAGTTTCCCAGCATCACACAGCTAACTGCACAAAACAAAAAAACTACTAGAAGACACTCAGCACCCACTTGTCTTCTAGTTATTAATAAAACAAAGCAAACAAGAATTGATTCTTGATCCAAAGCATTATCTGGCCAGAGAGGAGAGAGAAAGACACACACACAGAGAGAGAAACAAGATTTAAGGCAAATCATGGCATGAGCAGAGTCCCATTGACAATCGCTGCCTAAAACATCCTTCCTTATACCCCATGAAGCTGCTGTAGATATCAGTCACCTTAGTCCTCTTGACTCAGTGCTGGCCAGTGTGTCTTTCTTAAGCCCCTGACATTTGTGATTCATTCGTTCACGGGCCTCCTCCCAAGCGAATTCTCCTCTCTGCACCCCAGCCTCCCTGTTGCTTTACTCTGCCACCTGAGGATTAAACTCTCTCCCTCCTTTGCTTTCCTCAGTGCTAAATTCTTTGGGCTTTTTAAGGTGCCATTGGACAAATCTACATTAAAATATGAGGGAAAAAATTAATAGAAACATCCAGTCCTACTTTCCAGAACACCAGCTGCACATTTAAAAAATTTTATTGAAGAATACACATACAGAAAAAAGTGAACATATCAAAAGTACACAGTGCTATGAATGTCCAAGTAAACACACCTGTGTAACCAGCAGGACCAAGAAACTGAACATTCCCAACTTTCCAGGTGTGCTCCTCATGCCTCCTTCCAGTCATGACCGCCTAACCAAGGATGTTCTCCATCCTGACTTCTAATAGCATAGGTTAGCTGTGCCTAGTTAGGACTTTATATGAATAGAATCACAAACTATATCTTTTTGTGTCTGCCTTCTTTCACTGAACATTGTTTTTGTGTGATTCATTTGTAGTATTGTGTGGCGTCGTAGATATGTTTCCCTTACTGCTCTACAGTGTCTACTTCTGTGAATATACCACAATGTGATATTTAACCATTCTGCAACTGACATGGCATTTAGTTTGTTTCCAGTTCTTGGCAACTTCAATTAGTGTTGCATTCTAGTGCATGCTTTTGGTGAATATATGGTGCATCTTTCTGATGAGTATAAACTTGGGAGTAGACTGCCTGGGTCATAGGTATGCATACATTCAGGTTTATTAGACACTGCCCGATACAGTTTGGGTATTTGTCCCCTCCAAATCTCATGTTGAAATGTGATCCCTAGTGTTGGAGGTGGGACCTTCTGAAAGGTGTTTGGGTTATGAATAGCTTAGTGCCCTCCCTGCAATAATGAGTGAATTCTCACTCTATTAGTCATGAGAGCTAGTTGTTTAAGAGTCTGGCACCCTCCTCCTCTCTCTCTTGCTCCCTTTCTTGCCATGAAACACACCTGCTCCCCCTTCACCTTCTGCCCTGAGTCAAAACTTCCTGAGGCCTCACCAGAAGTTGAGCAGATGCTAGGGCTGTGCGGTTTACACAGCATGCAGGACCATGAGACAAATAAACCTCTTTTCTTTGTAAATTACCCAGCCTCAGGTATTCCTTTATAGCAACACAAAGCTGGTTAACAAACTGCTAAATCATTTTCAAAGTGGCTTAATCAACTTACTATCCTACCAGCTTATATGAAAGTTTGGTTGGGCCGGGCATGGTGGCTCATGCCTGTAATCCCAGCATTTTGGGAGGCCAATGCAGGTGGATCACCTGAGGTCAGCATGACCAACATGGTGAAACCCCATCTCTGCTAAAAATACAAAATTACCCGGGCATGGTGGCAGATGCCTTTAATCTCAACTACTTGGGAGGCTGAGACAGGAAAATCACTTGAACCTGGGAGGCGGAAGTTGCAGTGAGCCAAGATTCCGCCACTGCACTCCAGCCTGGGTGACAAGAGCAAAACCCCATCTCAAAGACAAAAACAGAGAAAAAGAAATTTTGGTTGGTTGCATAGCTTGCTAAGTCTTACTATTTCCCTTCCTTTTCATTTTGTCACTTTTGCTATGTGTGCAGTGGTATCACATTGTGGTTTTTATCTGCATTTCCCAGATGTGAATTTTAAGAGATGTTTGTAGGGGCACTTACGGTAATTCAGTAGTCCTTTCCCAAGAAGTATCTTACAAAAAAGGAATTGTAGGTATTCTTGATCAAGATTGCCATTATCCTCAATAATGGCACTACTGACATTTTGGGTTAAATAATCCTTTGTTGTGAAGGGTCGTCCTGTGTATTTTATGATGGTTAGCAGCACAACCTGCAGTTGTGACAACCAAAAGTGTCTCCAAACACAGCTAAGTGTCTGTGAGAGGGGAGGGAGTCATCCTTGATTAAGAATCACTGGTCTAGGTCCATTTGGTACATTCTTGGAGATGTGTCAGTCTCTCTATAAGGTCTTAGAGATAACACAAGAACTGGGGATGTCTACACAGAACTAGTTCCACAAAAACAGCAGTGTGCAGCCCAGGGTGGCAAGGGAAGGAAGTCCGTCAGGACCTCTGTATATGTCCCACGACTCGGGAGGCAGAAGTTTATTTGCAACACTTTAAGAATGTGTGGTTGCCCTGCCACCACCACCACCAAGATTCTTCTGCATGCTATCCAACCCACCTTGAAGGGAAACACAGTCATTCAGAAAGCTTCTAGCCAGCCAGAACCTGCCCACCACTGGGAAGCTAAATAGTTGGTTAGATTTCTTTAATTTGTTTTTAAATTTGCAATATAAAAGAAAAGACAAGTTGCCAGGATATATTTCTCTTATTTACATAGCTTAAAGCAAATATACTTTGAAGCCAATTTTTTTTTTTTATCATCAAGGATCTGTGTGTGTGTGTGTGTGTGTGTGTGTAACAAGAGGAGCAAATAGGTATTAAGCCTTGGGTAAACTGAGATGAGCGTGAGTCTGGCTGTATATTAAAAACATTGTCTAACGTTGTTTATAAATGTACTGAGGTCTCTAGAACCGAAACCTTAGATTTAAATCCTGGCTCTGCCACATAATGTTGGGTCATTTAATTTTATTTAATCTCCTTGCACTCCAGTTTCCTCATCTGTAAAATACAGTTTATAAAATCTAAACTATCTCATAAGGTTGTTTGGAGATGAATGAGTTAATTGTCATAAAGCAACAATTCTGTGGAATTGGTATTATTACTTTGCCTCACTAAAAAAGGAACTGTGTTCCAAAAGGTGAAGTACGTTGCCTAATATCACATACTTAATTTTAGTAGGGTTAAATCTAAAACCCAGTTTCTACAGGATTTTTATTAGACAAGAGGCTTCAGGTGTAATGCATAGGGCTTGTGGCCATCTCTGCTGCAGACCCCTGAGTCTATAAAACCCCTACCCTGCTCCCAAACTACAAAAACCCCAAATACCTCAACCCTGTTTTAAATTTTAATTGTTTTAAACTTTAAGTTTTTCAATGATGTGAGATTTAAAAAAAATCTGTATCAATTTTAGTAACCACTTTTTCTTAAATAAGCAGTGCAGATAAGCCATGTCAAAAAATCTACTACTAAGAAAAATCAAGATTGACCTAATAGAAATGAAAAGACAGACCAAATTCAATGTATTAAACATTTCCTTCTTCCATACTCCCTCAGAGTTGATTGTTGTGGTTGTTATTACTTAGGTTAATCAAGCTCCCTAAAAACACCACTTCTGCAGGCAGGTTTTCTGGATGTAATTTCGGCAGAGTGGCATGGTGAGAGTGGAGTGAGGATGGCAGGATTTCAAAGTAACTGAGGAAAAAGAGGTGGCAGTGACATTAATAAATGTGATTTTATTCCTTGCAAATTTTGCAAGACAAGTGGAATCTTTGGATGATTTTTGAAAACTATTTGCAAGACATAATTATATTTCTATGGAAAGTATTTGAGTTGGGACAACCTTGACAGCAGAAAATTACAGGAGAAAATCGGTGGGCCTTTGTGCTGAATAAAGGCTGATGATAAGGCCTTATAAATCAATTAAAGTCAGATTTATACACCTAAAGCCCCAGATCATTCTGCAGACTTCCTAGGGCAATTCAGCTTTGTTATCCGTGGACTTGGCCACACCAATTGTCCCTTGCTTAACACTAAATCTCAGCTGTCTGAAAAATGAAATTAAATATGTAGAGGCTTTTACACTGAAACTCTTTGGAAAACCATGACAACTCTCCCCAAATTAGGAATCCCATCAGGGTCAGAAAGAGCTTTCGCTAACACCAGGACTTCGGAGCTTGGGTTCTTAATCCAGGTCTCTGCGTTTTAGAATCCTGTTGTTTGTTTCCATGAAGGCTTTACTAGTTCTATAAGAAGAAGGCCAACAATTGGTCACACGCAGCACAGAAGAGAATCCAAGCACAACCTGTCAGGGCAAGGCAACCCTACAAGCTTAGAATCTGGGGCAGATGCCAAGGTCTTAGGTCAGCCCTCTGTGTGAAGGGACACCTTCTGTCTTCTGAACCAGTGTTCCTATTTTCTATTACCCATAACTGACCCAATGGCTCTGAAACTTTTCTACAAACCTGTCACTGTGCCTATAGTACCTCTCGCCAACGCATTTTAGCAAGCCATCGTTCCTGAAGGAAATATGCTCAAGTTACAGGGGAGGCCAGGCACGGTGGCTCACACCTGTAATCCCAGAACTTTGAGAGTCCAAGGCAGGCAGATCACTTGAGGTCAGGAGTTTGAGACCAGTCTGGCCAACATGGTGAAACCCCATCTCTACTAAAAAATATAAAAATTAGCTGGGCGTGGTGGTGCATGCCTGTAATCCCAGCTATTTGGGAGGCTGAGGCACTGACGCACGAAACTGAAGCACGAGGCTGAGGCACTCCAGCCTGGGTGAGAGAGGGAGACTCTGTCTCCAAAACAAAAAAAAGTTAGAGACATAGCTAAGACCTCCAACCTCTCAGCATTATAAAAGAGAGAAAAACAAAAGGAGGGGCAAATTCAAATAGCTCGTTCCTTCTTCGCCCTCACCCGACTCACTCACAGTGCAAGATAGCACCAATCACTAAGCACAGGCTACAAGTGGCCAGATCTGACTAGCGAGAATGGAAGCAACCACAACCCCAGGAGCTCTGGTGCTGTGTTGGGCACTTTGGAAAAGCTGTGGTAACTCTCTCAGACCCACCATCCCTGAGACAGAAACTTATCTCCTGGATTAGTACAATGGCTCCAGACCCTGTCTACGCATGAGGGTCACCTGGGAAGCTAAAAATCTAAGCCCCTATGCTACCATCAATACCAATGAAGTCTCTGAGGATGGGACCTAAGGAATATGTTTTTGAATTTTATTGTTGTTGTTTATAATTTCCCCAGGAAATTCTGACTGTGAGCACCCTTTGGTATGTGTACCACCCACGGAGACACTGAACAGTCTCATCAAGAGACTCATTGTGTGCAAAAGTATGTTTATTTAAAAAAATTATTTTGGAAGGCCTGCAAACAACCTTCACCTGTTAAATATTTTCCCCTTAGTAAATATAACTAAATTTTATTTCCCTAAATGCTTGTCTCCCACAGAAACTGCTTTTACAGAAACTAAATGTTATTGCTCAGAGAAACACAGCACACTTTGTAGAAGTATCACACATATCTTATTTGGAGGAATTGTCTCATGAAGAAAAGCACAATGGCAGAAATCAAAAGTTTCTTCAAGTCTTAATTCCATGAGCCTCTGAAATACATATTTCTCTTTCTCATGGATAATTTGATATGTAAATAAAAACGAAAATGTCACTTTACTATAACATTTTCTTTTTTTTTTTTTTTTTTGAGACAGAGTCTCACTCTGTCGCCCAGGCTGGAGTGCAATGGCCTGATCTTGGCTCACTGCAACCTCCGCCTCCAGGGTTCATGCCATTCTCCTGCCTTAGCCTTCCAAGTAGCTGGGACTACAGGCACCTGCCACCACGCCCGGCTAATTTTTGTATTTTTAGTAGACACGGGGTTTCACCGTGTTAGCCAGGATGGTCTCGATCTCCTGACCTTGTGATCCACCCACCTCAGCCTCCCAAAGGGCTGAGATTACAGGCGTGAGCTACCACACCCAGCTACTATAACATTTTCTAGATGGAAACATGAGGCTTGACAGTGAAGGCACAATGAATCTGTTTTTTCCTGTAAATTACCATTATGTCAATTGCATGTTTGAAAAACAAACATATATGTATCCAAGTATTTTGTTCTGCTGACTTTGGTCCACATTTGACTTACAAAAAATTTCTAAATTAAAAAATTCTAGATTAAAAAGATTTTGTGCATTCTACTTTAGTGCCATAATATTACATTGAAATTTTCTACCACAAGTTACACATCACTATATGAACTAAAAAAAAAAAAAAGAAGGAAGGAAGGAGAAGAAACAGGAGAAAGAAAGAAAAGAAAAAAGAAAAGAGAGAGAGAAAGAGAGATAAAGAAAAATATTTGTCAGAGTTTCACTGAAATCTCAACATGCCTTTGGCCAGTCTCCTTTGTTAAGAAGGGTAGGAAGCATAAAGGGTCAGAGAAGTGGTTAATAATCCTTACTGAAATTTTGCCTCTATTGTTTCTACTGTTCCACTATTTCTCTTTTTTCCTCCAATCATCAACTTTTCCACTCATTGCGGAGAAATGTTGAACACACAGCAAAATGGCAGGTGGCTACAAGCTAAGAGAAGAGGCCTCATAATAAAACCTATCTTGCTGGCACCTTGACCTTGGACTTCTCAGCCTCTGGAACTATGAGAAACAATTTACATTGTTTAGACCACCCAGTTGGTGATAATTTATTATAACAGTCTAAGCAGACTAATATAACTAGTTATTTGGAGACAGAGCCAGTTGCAAGGATCTGAGCAGATGTTGGTAGTGTCAACCTAAAAGGAAGAAGCTGAGGCAAAATTAACATAAGTAGAGAGTTTCTTTGGGCCAAGCTGGAGGAGTGCTACCCTGGAGCATAGATTGAAATTGCCCTGAATATATACTCTGATTACTAGCAGTAACAAATGAATTTGTAAAGGCAAAAGAGGTGGACAGGGAGTCGGCTGATACAAAGTTGTTTGTTGGGAATTCTCATAGGTTTGCAGAAATAACATTGATTTGGGATTGGCTATACTTGTTAAGCCATAGAGTATGGGTAATTGTGACTGGGGTGTCAAATTATTAGGTTAATTTATAGTTACTGTGGCAAGAGCAAACAATTTTAAGAAATGAAACTTAAAAGGAAGAGTAGGACATGATTGCTATCTCATTTTAATGTCTCTCTGTGCCCGATAATTGAAAGAACTTCCTTTTCTCAGATAAAATTTATTTTCTTTTCTCAGTAGATAAACGTATTTACGATCACCTTGCTTTTTTTTCAGCAGTTGATCGTACTCTGGTCTTTTTGAGGCTGCCTTGAAAAATTATAACAGTGAGAAATCTAACATAACTGACTCCATTTTGCTTCTAACCTCACAAACTAACTGTCTTTGCTCACTTTTGTGCATAGGCTAAGCTAATTATGGGAAGAATTTAGTTTATCATTTCACTGACAAATTTAGTTTATAGTTTAATTTTAAAGCAATGATAATAATAGTCCCATTTCAAAGCTAACTCCCTCCCTGTCTGGGGACCAAACCACCAATGTAAAGCTAATGAAAAGCCACAAGGTTAAAATTTTGATAGGGGCCTGAATTCTGCTAAGATATAGGCATAGTTGAACAGTAAGCAGTCATTGTTTCCTGTCTTGCTTTCTACAATTGCTTACTGCTTAGGAGTCACGTAGCTCTGATCATAAGATTTGTAACTTCCCTAATTGCCCCCATTGATAACATCACTATAGTGAAACCTAAGACTAGTCTTTGAGATATTTTTCAGATTTTGCTTTCTGATGGATCAACTGATACCACTTGGACCAGTGATCCCCACCCAGGAACTGACTCAGTGCACAAAGACAGTTTTGGCAGCCCTATGACTTCATCCCTACTCCAACTAATCAGTAGAACCCATTCCTTAGTCCCCTTCCCACCTAACCACCCTTAAAATCCCTAGTCTCCAAATTATCAGGGAAGTAGATTTGAGAAGTATACTCCTGTCTTGGCCACTCTGCAATTATTAAACTCTTTCTCTGCTGCAGCATCTGCTATCTCACTGTATTGGCTTTTTCTGGGTGGCAGACAAGAAAAACCTGGTTGGATGATAACATTTTTACTACCTCTAATCCAACCTAACATCACACAAATCTCAGAAACAAAAGACTGCTTCTGAATATTCTGTACTCTATTGTCCCCAAGTCAAGATATAGTCGTTCAAAGATTTTGAGAAAAAAAATTCTAAATCTAATGTTGAATCTTGAATATGCAACTTAGATATTAACAGAAAATTGCTTCTAAACCTCAACAATATTATATGTGGTTTTAAATTTTAAAAAATATCATAAGTAGTGTCCCAGGTACAACTTGCTTGCAAAAATCTAATATTTATTTCAAAACCCAATCAAACTTTTCTGATTGCTCCCAAAGCTATGTTTGGAAAATACTCCCCAAGATTCCAACTGGTAACCTAGCTGGGCCTTAATGATTATTTCTTTGAAAATATCAGTAATTGTAATAATCATCACTGAATTAGAATTATAACATTAGCTAAACTTCGTTAAGTATTTGCCTTGTGCCAGTTAAGATTCTAAGCATTCCCATTAATTTGTTTAACCTTCATATCAATCCTATAACGCTCACCTGTTACTCTTATATTCTAAAGGTGGAAACTGAGGACAAATAACTCACAAAAAGCCACAAAGCTAGTAAGAAATAGAATCAGGTTAAAACTTGTCCTAGAATCCACAGGCTTACCCATTACCCAGAAGATTTTTCCTTTTTGCCTGAGTGAAAGTCCAGTGGCTTCTGAAGTTGGTTTGTGTCTCAGAGCTCACATTCTTCTCATTGGAAAGTTGCTGGTACATTATCTTAGGGTTACATCCAGCACTTTATGGACTCTACCCCCAAACTACCTTCCAGTTTTCTCTCTCTAGCTAATATGAATCCTTTCTTGAAAGGATAATAGACAACCTGACATTCTCAAATATGCTCAGGATGTCTCCGCCTTTATTATTTATTCATACTGTTACCTTTAAAAGAAATGCTTATTTTCTTGCCATTACCTAGAAAAAGCTCACCTGTCTTTCTGAATTCAGCTCAAAATCTGTTGCTTCCATGAAACTTAAGCTGGGCTTCTTTTTGGAATTAATTTTCTCCTCTGATTTTATCACGTATTTCTATTCTTTCACTTCAAAGCTTGGATCTTGAGTATAATTAATCAAATGTTTGCTTATCTCTCTCACTGCTCTGTGAATTCCTTGAAGGCTAAGATGTGTGCTACTAACATTTTTGTACCCTCCAAAGGACTTAGGACAGAGCTTCTAAATGTTTGTATTAAAATATTTTTAATTGAAGTATAACTAATAAGAGTGCACTGACTGCAAGTATACACTGTGATGAATGCTCACATAATGAACATATCTATAAGTGATAAATTAGATTATTGCCAGCCCTCTGGAAGTCCCTATTTTGCCCCCATTCCCCAATAAGATAACCTTCCTGAATTCCACCCATTTGTTAGTTTTGTCTACTGTTAAACATTGCTTGCATGGGATCATGTAGTCTGTACTTTTTCTATCTGGTTTCTTTCTTTCAACATTCTATTTGTGAGATCCACCAGCTTTTGTCTAGAGGTAGTTTGTAAATGTTTACATAGTATGTAGTATTCCACTGTGTGAATACACCACCAAGTATTCATCCATTCACCTGTTGATGGACATTTAGATTGCTTCCAATTTGAAGCCATTATGAATAGTGCTGCTATCAACATTCCTGTGCATGTCTTTGCTATACATGTGTAAGCATTTCACTGGATATATACCTAAGCCTGGAATTGAGTCATATGGCATACACATGTTCAATTTCAGTAGATACTGATAGTTTTCCAAAAGGATTGCATTTCCTTGATGAACAATGAGATTGAACACTTATTCATATGTTCATTGACTATTGGGGTATCCCTCTTTATGAAATGCCTATTCAAGTATTTTCCCTATGCTTATATTGTGTTATCTTTTTCCCACTTTTAAAAAGTATTTATACATTATGAAACCAAACATTTTGTACATTTTCTGTGTTGCAAATATTTTCTCTCAATCTGTGGCTTACTAAATTCTTTTTTATGAATACAAGTTCCTAATTTTAACGTCATCAATGTATCAGTGTTTTAATTTATGGTTTATAGTCTTTTGTTTCTTATAAAAGAAATCTCTGTCAACCACACACTTATAGTTTTCTATGTTTTATTTTATTGGTAAGTAAAGTGGGGTGTTTTAAATTAAGCATAGGCTAAAACTGCCTCCTTATGTATTTTAAGTTTGGCCTAAAGGCTTCTCTGTACACTGTGAACTGTAACCTAACTGGGTGTGTAAACAGACTATGACCTACTCTTGTGCCAAATCATTGAATGCCAGCCAACCAAAGGTAGCCAACTGCTCAAACCATGTTCAAATAAGGCAAACACAAAACTGTAACCAATCTGGCTGTTTCCATATCTCACTTCCCATATTCTGTACATTGCTTTCCTTTCTCTGTCCAAAAGTCTTCTTCCACCCTGTGGCTGTGGTGGAGTGTCTCTGAACCTATTCTGGTTCAGGGTCTGCCTGATTGAAAAATCATTCTTTATTCAACTAAACTCTGTTAATTTGTCTAAAGTTTTCCTTTTAACAGGTGTGATATGTATTTTTTCTGTTCCATATGCATTATCCATTGACCAAACATCACTTATTGTTCTGCAGTGCTACCTTGCCCAAAATCAAGTATCTCCATATGTATGGGCCTGCTCCTCACTGTCTGTTCTGCTCAACTGGCTCATCTTTCCATCAATTCCACACTCTTTTAATCCTGCAGTTTTAGATTGTTTTTATGCACAGTAGTGCGTCATCTCTAGCTCCATACCTTTACAAGATTTTTAGAATCGTTCTTGAGCTTATTCACTTTCATATACATTTTAGAATCATCCTATCAGTTCCAACTGGAATTTTTATGGGATTATATGAAATCTATTAATCACTTTGAAGAAAACTGACATCTTTTCCTTATGAACACATTGTCCTTAATGTGTTTAGATTTTCTTTAACTTTTTTCTCCAAATACCACATGTTCTCACTTAGACGCAGGAGCTAAATGATGAGAAGACACGGACATAGAGGGGTGGAACATATACTGGGACCTATTGGAGAGTAGAAGGTGGGAAGAGGGAGAGGATCAGGAAAATTAACTAATGGGTACTGGAACCTGGGTGATGAAATAATCTGTACAATAAACCCTCATGACACAAGTTTACTTATGTAACAAACCTGAGCATGTTCCCCTGAACTTAAAAGTTAAATTTAAAAAAAGAATTTCTGTGAATAGAGACTTAACCACTATTTTGAATAGAAATATAGATTCAAATGGAAAAATAGATTTTAATTTTTCTCAATGTTTTATGGATTTTTGTCTAATAATCTTTCCTCATTTTCATTAAACTTAATCCTAAGTATTGGATGAGTTTTTTGATGCTAATTTAGATACTTTTAAAATTGTTTGTTTTGTTAATGTATGCATATGCAATTAAAGATTTATGCTGATATTGTATACAATGACCTTGCTAAATTTAATTATTGATTATAAATATTTTCTGTATTTATAATGATACCATCTATTAGTTTTGACAATTTTATTTCTTCCTTTACAATTCTTATACATTTTTGACACTTTTGACCTATGACAGTTGCTAAAACTTTCAGCATAATGCTTCCGGAAATGAGGAGAGTGTCTCCTTCCCAATCCCAAAACTTCAATAATTCAATAATAAATAATACATTTGCTATAGATATATTTTAGGTAATATTTATCGTATTAAGGATGTTATTTTCTATTTATAGTTATTAAAAGATTTTTTAGAAATTATTATTATGAATGAATATAGAATTATATCAAGTAAGTACGTCAAGTGAAATGATCATATGATTTTTCTACTTTTGTAATGGGGTGATTACTTTGATAGGTTTGGTTTTCAAATATTAAATTAATATTCTATTTCTGTATAAATCCATCCTAGTTATAACATGTTGTCTTTTTTAGTATTTCAAAATGGATTTGCTAATATTTTTCTTAGACTGTCTTGCATATATATATATTTTTTTTTTTTTTTTTTTTTTATTATACTTTAGGGTTTTAGGGTACATGTGCACAATGTGCAGGTTTGTTACATATGTATCTATGTGCCATGTTGATTTCCTGCACCCATTAATTCGTCATTTAGCATTAGGTGTATCTCCTAATGCTGTCCCTCCCTCCTCCCCCCACCCCACAACAGTCCCCAGAGCGTGATGTTCCCCTTCCTGTGTCCATGAGTTCTCATTGTTCAATTCCCACCTATGAGTGAGAACATGCGGTGTTTGGTTTTTTGTCCTTGCGATAGTTTACTGAGAATGATGTTTTCCAGTTTCATCCATGTCCCTACAAAGGACACGAACTCATCATTTTTTATGGCTGCATAGTATTCCATGGTGTATATGTGCCACATTTTCTTAATCCAGTCTATCGTTGTTGGACATTTGGGTTGGTTCCAACTCTTTGCTATTGTGAATAGTGCCGCAATAAACATACGTGTGCATGTGTCTTTATAGCAGCATGATTTATAGTCCTTTGGGTATATACCCAGTAATGGGATGGCTGGGTCAAATGGTATTTCTAGTTCTAGATCCCTGAGGAATCGCCACACTGACTTCCACAATGGTTGAACTAGTTTACAGTCCCACCAACAGTGTAAAAGTGTTCCTATTTCTCCACATCCTCTCCAGCACCTGTTGTTTCCTGATTTTTTAATGATGGCCATTCTAACTGGTGTGAGATGGTATCTCACTGTGGTTTTGATTTGCATTTCTCTGATGGCCAGTGATGAGGAGCATTTCTTCATGTGTTTTTTGGCTGCATAAATGTCTTCTTTTGAGAAGTGTCTGTTCATGTCCTCTGCCCACTTTTTGATGGGGTTGTTTGTTTTTTTCTTGTAAATTTGTTTGAGTTCATTGTAGATTCTGGATATTAGCCCTTTGTCAGATGAGTAGGTTGCAAAAATTTTCTCCCATTGTGTAGGTTGCCTGTTCACTCTGATGATAGTTTCTTTTGCTGTGCAGAAGCTCTTTAGTTTAATGAGATCCCATTTGTCGATTTTGGCTTTTGTTGCCATTGCTTTTGGTGTTTTAGACATGAAGTCCTTGCCCACGCCTATGTCCTGAATGGTATTGCCTAGGTTTTCTTGTAGGATTTTAATGGTTTTAGGTCTAACATATAAGTCTTTAATCCATCTTGAATTAATTTTTGTATAAGGTGTAAGGAAGGGATCCAGTTGCAGCTTTCTACATATGGCTAGCCAGTTTTCCCAGCACCATTTATTGAATAGGGAATCCTTTCCCCATTTCTTGTTTTTGTCAGGTTTGTCAAAGATCAGATAGTTGTAGCTATGCAGCATCATTTCTGAGGGCTCTGTTCTGTTCCATTGATCTATGTCTCTGTTGTGGTACCAGTACCATGCTGTTTTGGTTACTGTAGCCTTGTAGTATAGTTTAAAGTCAGGTAGCGTGATGCCTCCAGCTTTGTTCTTTTGGCTTAGGATTGACTTGGCGATGCGGGCTCTTTTTTGGTTCCATATGAACTTTAAAGTAGTTTTTTCCAATTCTGTGAAGAACGTCATTGGTAGCTTGATGGGGATGGCATTGAATCTATAAATTACCTTGGGCAGTATGGCCATTTTCACGATATTGATTCTTCCAACCCATGAGCATGGAATGTTCTTCCATTTGTTTGTATCCTCTTTTATTTCATTGAGCAGTGGTTTGTAGTTCTCCTTGAAGAGGTCCTTCACATCCCTTGTAAGTTGGATTCCTAGGTATTTTATTCTCTTTGAAGCAATTGTGAATGGGAGTTCACTCATGATTTGGCTCTCTGTTTGTCTGTTATTGGTGTACAAGAATGCTTGTGATTTTTGTACATTAATTTTGTATCCTGAGACTTTGCTGAAGTTGCTAATCAGCTTAAGGAGATTTTGGGCTGAGACAATGGGGTTTTCTAGATATACAATCATGTCATCTGCAAACAGGGACAATTTGACTTCCTCTTTTCCTAATTGAATACCCTTTATTTCCTTCTCCTGCCTGATTGCTCTGGCCAGAACTTCCAGCACTATGTTGAATAGGAGCGGTGAGAGAGGGCATCCCTGTCTTGTGCCAGTTTTCAGAGGGAATGCTTCCAGTTTTTGCCCATTCAGTATGATATTGGCTGTGGGTTTGTTGTAGATAGCTCTTATTATTTTGAGATACGTCCCATCAATACCTAATTTATTGAGAGTTTTTAGCATGAAGGGTTGTTGAATTTTGTCAAAGGCCTTTTCTGCATCTATTGAGATAATCATGTGGTTTTTGTCTTTGGTTCTGTTTATATGCTGGATTACATTTATTGATTTGCGTATGTTGAACCAGCCTTGCATCCCAGGGATGAAGCCCACTTGATCATGGTGGATAAGCTTTTTGATGTGCTGCTGGATTCGATTTGCCAGTATTTTATTGAGGATTTTTGCATCAATGTTCATCAAGGATATTGGTCTGAAATTCTCTTTTTTGGTTATGTCTCTGCCAGGTTTTGGTATTAGGACGATGCTGGCTTCGTAAAATGTGTTAGGGAGGATTCCCTCTTTTTCTATCGATTGGAATAGTTTCAGAAGGAATGGTACCAGTTCCTCCTTGTACCTCTGGTAGAATTCAGCTGTGAATCCATCAGGTCCTGGACTCTTTTTGGTTGGTAAGCTATTGATTATTGACACAATTTCAGAACCTGTTATTGGTCTATTCAGAGATTCAACTTCTTCCTGGTTTAGTCTTGGGAGGGTGTATTTGTCGAGGAATTTATCCATTTCTTCTAGATTTTCTAGTTTATTTGCATAGAGGTGTTTGTAGTATTCTCTGATGGTAGATTGTATTTCTGTGGGATCGGTGGTGATATCCCCTTTTTCGTTTTTTATTGCATCTATTTGATTCTTCTCTCTTTTCTTCTTTATTAGTCTTGCTAGCGGTCCATCAATTTTGTTGATCTTTTCAAAAAACCAGCTCCTGGATTCATTAATTTTTTGAAGGGCTTTTTGTGTCTCTATTTCCTTCAGTTCTGCTCTGATTTTAGTTATTTCTAGCCTTCTGCTAGCTTTTGAATGTGTTTGCTCTTGCTTTTCTAGTTCTTTTAATTGTGATGTTAGGGTGTCCATTTTGGATCTTTCCTGCTTTCTCTTGTGGGCATTTAGTGCTATAAATTTCCCTCTACACACTGCTTTGAACGTGTCCCAGAGATTCTGGTATGTTGTGTCTTTGTTCTCGTTGGTTTCAAAGAACATCTTTATTTCTTCCTTCATTTCATTATGTACCCAATAGTCATTCAGGAGCAGGTTGTTCAGTTTCCATGTAGTTGAGCGGTTTTGACTGAGTTTCTTAATCCTGAGTTCTAGTTTGATTGCACTGTGGTCTGAGAGACAGTTTGTTATAATCTCTGTTCTTTAACATTTGCTGAGAAGAGCTTTACTTCCAACTATGTGGTCAATTTTGGAATAGGTGCGGTGTGGTGCTGAAAAAAATGTATATTCTGTTGATTTGGGGTGGAGAGTTCTGTAGATGTCTATTAGGTCCACTTTATGTAGAGCTGAGTTCAATTCCTGGATATATATTTATAAGAGAGGTTAATCTGTAATTTTCTTGCCATGTTTTGGTATGAAAGTTATACTGACCTCATAAAAAGAATTGGGAAATTATCAGTTTTTCTGTGATATTTACTTTTCCATTATATTTTTTCCTTTAAATATTTGGTAGAATTACCACTCAATACTGACTTGTAATTTTTTTGTGTAGGACTTTTTAAATTCTAGATTTCATTTTTGTAAATACATAAAGGACTATTTCCTTTTTTGTTTCTTCTCATGTCAGTACTAGTAAGTTTCATTTTTCTAGGGATTTTATTATTGTAAATTTTCAAATTTTTAGCTTAAAATTATTCATAATATTCTATAATTTATTTTCATAGACCTAGAGCATGAGTCATTTTCAGTTATATTATAGCAAAGGGGACTTTATGTGAGACTGCTGCAGAAAAATTCCCTCAATTTTTGCTTCCCTAATAGTGTCATTATTTTATCTTCATCGCTGAAGAGTATTTCTAACTAGATACAGAATTCAGATTTGACAGTGATTTTTTTTCTCTGCACTTTTTCCTGTTCTATAGGTTTAGGTCTTTTGCTTCTTTTGAGAAGTCAGCTGTCAGCTGCTCTCTTTGCTGCTTTGAGTGCAAGATGTTTTATTTCTGACTTTTCTACTCATTGTCACAGAGTGGGGGAGGAGGGTTTGTCCACAAAATTTTGTTATTTATTGTTGGATGCAGACCCTGTCCATATTTTAAATTTTAAATTTGATAGCATTTAAAAATGTTAATCAGTCTCCTTGTTAAATTTCATAAATGCAGCTTTCAGAGCAGTGAGAACTTTCTTTCCTTGTAGGTTTTTATTTTCCGCCTTTAGAATAAACTGTTAGAACAGGTAAGACAGCTGATATATGACAAAAATATTAAGGCACCACCACATGACTTCACAAAGACCTGGGTCCAGGATAGCACAAAAAAACTGTGGTTCTTCGTACATGTATAAAAATGGCTCCAATATCGAAAAATTAGGTAACCAAAGGTTACCTAAGATTCAAGTTATAGTCTGGCTTGGCTTTGCTAAGGATATTGTAATTACCATGTGTGTCTGTATGTTTGTGTGCATATACATGTGTATGTGTGAACATATATAAGTAAGGAGAAGAATTTTGTGCTCAAACCCTCATTGATAACTCCTTAATAAAAATTTAAAATTACTCCCTAAAATGATGATGAATATTCTATGTATTTTCGTTACACTAATGTACATTCTCTATTTAACTCATATAGTTAAAATGCATGCAAATTCATTAATATGTGTTCGTGTCAGTTGCCTTTAATGCAAAATGCCATAGGGTTATAAAATAGTGACAGTAGAAGCCTTGGAGTGGGCAGATGGTTTGCTCAAGGTATACGTTTCTCTAAAGGTTAATTCTTTTCATCTTCCTAAGGTACTTTATCATCTTTAAAACTGTATTATTATTCTAGTAATCTTTCAAAGGGAAATGGTCAAACTGGACAACAATTTATGTATAAAGGTGATCTCCATAGCTTATTGATAATTTAAAATACTATTAGCATCTAAGTATCTAACACCTGCTATAAGTAAACAAATTATGGACCATCTTTACCATAAAATATTAAGTATTTTTTAAAACATGGGACATTATTTCTACTAAAATGTTAAGCGAGAAGCATAAAGTACTAGAACTTTATACACACTATGATCTCAATCGATGGAAAGAAAAACAAATATGTAAAGAGTAGTTATTAACTTTGAGAATTACAGGTGATTTTTATTTTCTTTTTAGAAATATTTATTTAGGCTGGGTGTGGTGGCTCACGCCTGTAATCGCAGCACTTTGGGAGGCCAAGGCAGGCGGATCACCTGAGGTCAGTTCAAGACAAACTTGGCCAACATGGTAAAACTCCATCTCTACTAAAAATACAAAAATTAGGTGGGCTTGGTGGCGGGTGCCTATAATCCAGCTACTCTGGAGGCTGAGGCAAGAGAATCACTTGAACCCAGGAGGTGGAGGTTGCAGTGAGCTGAGATTGTGCCATTGCTCTACAGCCTTGGCAACAAGAACAAAACTCCATCTCAGGAAACAAAAAAAAAAAAAAAAAAAGAAAGAAAAACATTTATTTAATATTAATTAATTTAATTCATTCCAATACTCCAAAATTATAAAGAAATAAGTTATTATTTGCTTTATAACATTGCTTGGAACCCCAGTCATATATAGAATGCTCTACGATCATTCTTTCAGGTAGATCAATGGTCCATTGCTTAATAGGTTATGCCTTATGTAACATGGCAATTTTAGAGATTTCTATCTTTTTAAAGATACCAAACCTCACTTCCACTAAACAAAGTGGTGAATAAGGAAAGAATTCCTTTCAAGTTTCTTATGGGTATATTAGCACAAGGGAAGTTCAAGTAATCAGATAAAGAATGTAGGCCAAAATATGCTCTTAAAAAAAATACTGGATGTTGGAGCTCAATGACCAAGATTATTTGTCAATGTTGATCAAATTTACCAGCTGGTTGCTTAACCTCTGCTTTTTGTCTGCCTTTGAATATACATGCAGCTTCGGGCAGTCAAAGGAATCAATATATATTCCTATCATTGAGCATCTGCGTTTATAGTCAGTTTGTTTAGACATCATGCCAGAATAACCAGTTCAAGAGTGAAAAACAACCAAGGAAATAAAGAATTAATATTATAAAACTTATCAATATGGTACATCTTGTTAATTGGACAAATACAAACTACCACAAACCCCATCATTATCCAAATAAAAGATGACAAGGTATTTTATCAGATTAAGTACCTATTCTTCTTCAATACAAAAGTGGCAGGATACTATTTAACATGATAAAGAAATACTTTTACAAGCCAATAATTAGCACTATGCCTAATGCAGGTAAGTATGTCAAGTCAGCAGGTTACATAAGTTCAAAGAGCCAACTGGCAACATTTAACTTTATTTTGGAAGTCTCAGACAATGAAATAAGACTTGAAATGTAAATTCAAGCCTTATATATTATAAAGAAGAAAATAAGAATTTTATCATTATTTTAAATAAGTTGGTTGTATTAGAAATTCCAAAGGGTTCTATTGAAAATATATTAGAATTAAAGTATTCAGTGACTCAGAAGGATAGTTTACATAAATCTTTATCAAAATCAGTAAGTAGAATGGATAAAATCTTTCATTCATAACAAGACAGAAAATAAAAAACTCTAAAGTTTCTAGAAATACTCTTAAGGATATGTCTCCTGTGATAATGTTATGTAGACAATTATAATTCTGAAACTAAAATATACTTATTATATAATGAGACACACCAAGTTTATGAATAATAAAAATAGTCGTATTAAAAGTTGCATAATTGTTGGTTTTCAAATAATTTATTTAAAATATGTGAAATAAAAATCTATAATGCTTCAACAGTTAAAATAGAATTGTACTAATATTTAAAGCTAGTCAGTAAGACTAGAAAGATTGAACAAATCAACAAAGAACAGATTATACGTATGTATGTATACAATGAATATATGTGATACTCATAGATAAAATGCTAATCTATGGTATGAAATCCATAAAAACAAAGCCATACCAGCAAAAATCAGAGAGTAAGAAAACAATTCAATGAAAATTTGGGGGAAACTGCTCTGATTATTTTGGGGAAATATCTAGTTTGATACCTGTTCCATGCCATATACCAAAGTAAATTCAAAGATTAAAAGTTAGCCATTAAAAAATATAATGTTTAACACTGGAAAAAAATTAAAGCAAAAAGTGATCAAATCTAAGGTAATAAAATTTCTTGCTAAATCAAACACCATGGAAGAAATAAAAACATATTTCATAGATTTAACTCCTGAAATTCGTCCATATGTAAGCAAAATTAATGGTAATATATTAAAGAAAACTACAGTAAATGTGCAACAAATGTTAGTCATGGATATCTTTCTCATATACAGAGTTCACAGAAATCAATGAGAAAATTACCAAGATCCCAATAGGTAAATGAGAAAAGAATAGGACACAATCTATAAAAGGGAATACAAATGTCTCATGAAATTATAAATAGCATTTTATTTTCTGTTTAGTTTTAAAAATGTTCACTGATAATTTTTAAAAACAATTTTAATTTCTCCCCTTCTCTTTCAATGTAATGGTAATTTTTATATGATTATATTAATGGTACTAGTAAAATACTGACTTTCTATATATGTTAGTGATCTGGAGTTCCTCTTCAAATAACTTGTTTAAGTAAAAACATGAATACGTTTAAACTATTAATTGGATAATAAATACTACTACTGCCATTAAGTTAACTAACTCATAAGCAGCAAATCAAATACTGTATGTCCTCACTTATAAGTGGGAGCTAAACCACGGGTACGTACAGACATAAAGGTAGAGATAATAGTCTCTGGAGACTCCAAAACTGGGGAGGTTGAGAGGGGAGAGAGGGTTGAAAAATTATCTATTGGGTACAATGTTCAATATTTGAGTGATAGGTACACTAGAAACCCAGTCCCCATCATGATGCATGTAATACCCATGGAGCAAACAAGCAAATGTACCCTCTAAGTCTAAAAAAGAAAAAGGAAAAAGAAAAGAAATGGGCATAGAGAAGCTAAAAGGCTTGCTTAAAAATTACTGATGAATAATGAGGACTAAAGTAGTTGACCCTAGGACGGGATTCTTTCTAATACATCTGCGTTTCCCAAATGTCTTCCTAAATGGTGCTCAAAATTTTGAAATATCTGTGTTGCAATACTATTTTAAATGAGAATATCCAATGTTGGTAAGAATGTGGTTAAATGAAAAGTAATTATTTTCTATTCATTCATTTATCCAAAAATTACCCAGTGTCTAGCTTTTGCCAAGTATTTTTCAGGTAGCTCAAAAGACGGTGTTTAGTATTACCAAGTTTCCATCTTTCTCAAACATATATCCTACTAGATGAAACAAAACAAATAAAAAGTTAAAAATAAATAGTATAATTCATATAAAGATAAGTACTATAAAGAAAATCAAGCAAAGGAAGGGGTTAGAGACTGACCCGCCTGAGGAGTAGGGCGCGTGGGAGAAGTAGGAGAAGTGTCACGTGGGATACTTCAAGGAATGCCCCTCTAAGGAGATGACCTTTGGGCATCTAGTCGAGAGATGTAAGAACCAAGCTATGAGGTAGGAAGGAAGGTGAAAGTTGGAGGAATTACGCAGGCCTGCATGCTTGGGGGAGAGTCAGTGAATAAGAATTGCAAGAAAGGAAGTTGTAGAGAAAGGCAGGGGCCAAACCAGGCAGGGCTGGCTCAGGTAACCCCATCTCATTCTCATGTTGGATGCTATACAAATGGCACAACTTTTCTGGAAGGAAAAATTGGCAATGCTTATAAAAAACCATAAAAAATCTTATATTTAACTCAGTAATCCCACTTATGGGAATATATTCCAGGAAAATCATTCTCTCTCATGCCCAAAAGTGATCAGTTCAGACATTACCAGTCTCTAAAAATTTCTTATCCCACCTCCCTATCTGTATCATACTTCTTCCTCCTAGAGGATAAACTAATTGTTTCAGAAAAAAATACAGAATGAAGTCTCTTAGATAAAAGTTCCTTAATACCTGAATTCTGACCCATTTTATCTTCATATACATCCTTGCCTCATACCTTCCATCCTCTGTGGGAGTGGTGTCCTCCTGCTATCCTACTTTTAATAATTAAAATATTATTTTACTAATATTCACACCTAACCAGAAACATTAGAACTGAACAAATCAACAGGCAATATATTGTACATATTTATATGTGTATATAATATTCAAAGATAAAATACTAATGCACTATAAACATGGAATCAAAGAATAAAATCACACCAAATTGTTCTACTTTCTTCAGTGGACTCTGACCGATGTCTCTTTCCTGGTCTGGAAACTCACTCAGTTATTTCTCCTTAATTATGATCTTCCATTTCTCTGTCTCTACCAATCACTTGTCTTTGACAATTCAACTCAAAAACATCAGTCATCATTGCAAAAACAAGGCAAACACCTCCCCCTTTTCTGTCTCTCTCCTGGTCCTCTTAGGCAACTTTTCTCAATTATCTGCTTTATTGACTGTACTTCTTCACTTTGATTTGCTCTCAAACTTTCCACCATCTTGGTCTTGCTCCCAATTGTTGCAGTGGAAACCTCTCTGGAAAATACAAGCCATGTCCTCACTGTGGCTACATCCTTTTTTATTTCCAATTTTTGGCTGTGGTTAGGCCTCAAGTGTGGACTTGTTCGTAGGGAGCACATCAAGCCACTAAGAAAATATAGAATGGAGGTTCTACATTTTTTATTATCCTGTCTATAATGAGGCCTTAAATTACCTTATTTTCACATTCTTGGTGGAGGTATTATAAACTACTTTTGAAATAATATCTGTAATACCTTAGTTTGGATTAATTTCATGTATTAACCCTACAAAAACACCGAAGTCCAGCTAATGGGCCAACACATAAACAATCTGTGATTAGCAAGTATATTAGTCTGTTTTCACACTGCTATAAAGATACTACCTGAGACTGGGTGATTTATAAAGGAAAGAGGTCTAATAGACTCACACTTCCACATGGCTGAGGAGGTCACAGGAAACTTGCAATCATGGAAGGTGAAGTTCTCAAGAAGCAAGTACCTTCTTCACAAGGCAGCAGGAGAGAGAGAGAGTGAAGGGGAAACTGCCACTTTTAAACCATCAGATCTCGTGAGAACTCCCTCACTATCATGAGAACAGTATGGGGGAAACTGCCCCCACGATCTAATCACCTCCCACCAGGTCCCTCCCTCGACTTTTGGGATTCCATTTCAAGATGAGATTTGGGTGGGGACATGGAGCCAACCCATATCAGAAATAACAGTTTCTAAATATAACGTAGCATGAGGAGTTGCTGATTGCATAGCAGAAAGGTTGAAAACGCTGAGGCATAACTCAACACTGGATATTGCCATGAAGAGAAGGCGGTATGGATCAAAAAAGAGAAGACAGCATATAAAATAAGATAGAAGATAGCTGAATACTTTTTTTTCCTTAGTCTAATGATCTACTGATCTGTGCTTGATGTTTTCTTTTGAGAAGACCTCTCTTTGTTCTTGTCTAACTGAAGACTCTATCCCCATGAATCTGCTATTGTAAATAGGCTGTTTTATGAAATGGAAAGCAAAAAAAAAAAAGTGTTCACCCAGGCAAGAGATGCCATCTTCTATTCATTTCTGATGCATCTAGTTTCCTAACACTTACAGCTTGCCAAACTGCAGGATAAAGTACATAGAATAAAATTATACAGACTTGCAAAAAGATTTGAATTCAGGGTATTAATAGCAAAAGGAATGTTCTTCTGGGAGTAATCTAAGTGTTATATTTACCTTTGGTTTGAGAATATTTGCAGTGAGGAATTTCAAATGCAAATATTTTAAAAGCATAGCATGTTGGTAGAGAGACACTGTGGGCACTTCTGTTTTCCTTTAAAAAAAGATTTTTCTTGCCTTTTTATTGGAATCTTAATGAGACCATAATTACGATAGCAAAAGGGGGAAAATACAGCTGTTAAAAGCTTGGTTTTACTGTATATATAGTCCCTGTACTATATTTAAAAAAAAAATCTGAAACCATTCAAGAGTGAAAAAAAAGATGATTTAGCAAAGTAAATCTTGTACACTGATATTTTTGGTATGCATGGGTTTTTTTCACTGTAAGTGTTTTGAAATTTGACAGTCAAGTTTCCTCTTATCTGTTCTTCTAATTTTAATTCAACCATAATACAAAATACTTTAAAGAAGACTTACTTTCATTTTTGTTGCTTCCATATACATATCCAACTTCCCTTTCCATGTTAAATGTAATAATTATGAAACTATACATCTCCAAAGGTCAAAGGTCCAATTATTTTCTAGGGTACACTCCTGTTACGAAGTTACGGATGTCTGTGCATACAATATGCTATGGGGGAAGTATATCTTTTAACACAAGACTTGTGATTACAGAGACCCTCACCTTCTAGTCCAAAGCAGTATTTGTATTTCCACTATATTTGTCCAGAAAAAGCATTGTCCCTCTTAAATAGATGAACATGCTAAATTTGACTCAATTAATTTTATGCTTAATAAAACTTCCAAAATGGAGCCCTAATTCTTCTGGTGATGTGCAGACCTTGACTTAAGAAGACAAATGCATTTTTACAGAATAAACAGAATGCTCCAGGTAAATCCTAATCCAAAATATACCCAGAGTGATTCATCACTAATAGTACTTGTTAACTAGATAGAAATTTTTAACTGCAAGGTCTGGTAGAGATCATTTAATTCAAATTTCTTCTATTTTCCTTTCCTTCAAAAGAACAAGATCAGAGTGTTCCCGAGACTGAGGATTTTGAGCATGTGTAGCATAATAGAGAGTAGAAGGTAATAGTGGGATTGCCATGATATTCCCATGCTCTTCAAAACATGTAAAAAATAGGCTGACTTAACCAATGAAGAGGATCAAGTGATTTCCGCGCTTTCGAATCTTCCACTGTTTGTACAGTATCTCAGTTGTGCACTCCATTGAACCATCTAAGAGTTCAATTTATATGGATTAGCTCAACAGTACCACAGATCCAAGACAGAATCTGCTCCAGGTTGTGAGTGAAGCATGTTTCTATTTAGGCACTCACCTGGGTATCTCGGCCTCAGTATCATAAGTTACAAACACTGAACTTCAGGTAATAGTAAAGAGATATTTTCATCAGCATAACATACTCTTAAATTACAATTTCAATGTCTGTACATTTTAATAGGTGATACATATACGAGTTCCACATTTGCAAGATTTGAATCTGCTTTTCAATCTCCTATGCACTTGAAAAGAAACGATGCACTTGATGGATTGCTTCATTGCTAAAAGTCTGCTTCTGACCATAGCAAGAGTAGCCCCAGATCACCAATCATTGAGAGAAGTGGAACTCGACATACTGAGTTTTGGGGCGAGTCTTCAAATTTCCAGGGGACACTTGGCAGGTGAAAAGGGTTAAGCAAAGAAACAGAAAAACATTCTTTAAGAGTATTTTTCAGAGTACCAGAGGACTTGGAGGTTAAACCCATCTGACTTGAATAATGTCAGTCTCTGATAAATACTCATTTATCTATTGGAGTTAAAAAAAATCTGCTTTTTAGCTGTCATGATCATATGTTGTAGGAAATTTTTAGAGGAACAAATAAAGCCACTTTAGTCTCTTAATACCATGACCATCACTGAAACATGTCTCTTCTCATTATTTGCTTAACCCTATTATGATCTCCAACATTGAAATCCGATTTTTTTCAAGTTACTTGAGGGCTGAACCCATTAGTGTTTCACTTGAACCACTTCGGTTCCTCCCTAGAAATACAAGCTGGTAAAAAAAAGAACGAGTCTTCCCAAGACTGAGATGGGGGTTTCATTCACATCTGCTTTGTTCCTGAGTCATTACTTCCAGCATTTCTGCAAGGGCACCAGACATTTCCCCACGTTTGACTCATTCCTCTCAAATTGGATCCATCATGAAATGGTAAAGAAAAGCACTAAAACCTTCCTGCATCTCGTTGTGGCCTAAAAGAGGAAGAAGCTATTATTTTGTTTCATAAACTCTGATCTGCATGAGGCTCCATCACACATCAGCAAAACAGTAACTTTTCAGACTTACATCTTAGAAGGTTAAGTTTCTCAGCCCTGTGAGAGTTGACAACTGTCATTATTTTGAGTTTACAAAGTCTTATAAGACATGGTGCTCTTGGTTTGGTGGCAGTGTCAGCTTTTACGTATGACAGATGAATACTGCATGCCTGCACTAACTCTTGGCAGAAGGTTGTTATCTTGACACAAATAATGCAGCAAAAGTGCCTTCAAAGTGAGCTAAGTTTGTGTTAGAGAACTGGGATTGAAGGAAAAAGACAAAAAAGCCACTTTTCATATATTTACCAATTGTAGACAGCAGTATTTATTTTAGGATTTTTTTTTATAAATCAGTTGCTACATTCAATGGATGTAGCATATCCATTTTGATCCTATGTTGGTGCCAATTATTTTTGAGATTCTTATACACTCAATCTCCCCTCTGCCCAACCCCACAACAGCTCCTACCACAGGCTTCCATTTCTTTCCCACCCCAAGAATCTTACATCTCTCACAAAGAATACCAGCTACGAGGCAAAAGGCACTCAAGCCATCTCCTCTCTTAAAGATTTATAAGTGATCCTTCCTGAGATTGACATAATAATGACTGACCTGATATCATCAGTGCCGTGAGAAATATGGATATGAGAGGTGATGTCTGTGGCTGCCCGATGGGGTTACATTGTTTTCAGTGCCTTGTCCTGTTTTTCACTCTGTCTTGTTTGAATATGGAAAGAAGCAGTTGGGTGTTACACGTGTGTAGTCAGGAGCTAATGAAACACAGGGATCACATTACCCAATTTTCTGTGTGTGGGGATAGGGAGTAGTTAAATTTTTCTGTTTAGCCTCTCCCTCCATTGCAACATTATGTAAACCTAGGAACTGAAGAAATATCCAAAGACTCTAAAAGAAGTTGTAGCAAAAGTGACCATGTCTTCTGTGGTAGCCCTTCAACCAACTCATTCTTCACCCTTATCAACTTTTTAAAAAAATAGAGTAATTTTTAAATTTTGGTTTCAAAGTAAGATGTATTTATTCAGGAAAAAATATCATTAAAAGCACAAGACATAAAATTAGAATAGCCCCAACATCCAGAAATGACTTATTTTATTCATTGGGGGTTTTGTGTTTTCATTATTTGTGTGTGTGTATACATTTTAAAAAATAATTTTGGTTATACTTGACACATTCATATCGAATAGATATTTCTTAGGTTATACTTCATCACCTAACAAATATCAATATGATTCTTGCACTCTGATTCTTAATATCATGTATCACTGTACATTCATTTAGTCATTCCTCAATTTTTTGGACATTAAGTGTTTTTTTATATATATACTTTAAGTTCTGGGGTACATGTGCGGAACGTGTAGGTTTGTTACATAGGTATACACGTGCCATGGTGGTTTGCTGCACCTATCAACCCATCATACACATTAAGTATTTCTACATTAGCATCTCTGCAGCTGTCTCTGTCAGAGCCAAAGCCTTTTACAACCCACTAACCTCTGCATACACTGTTGGTCCACGGCCTAAGGGCATTCATACCCACAGGAAGAGTAACACAGGTGAAGAAAAAAAAAAAAGGCTCGTGGACTATAACTTATCAAGGTTTACCTGGAGATTCTATCATCTTTACATCCTTGAATCCTTTCTGTGTCTCTAGAACTAGGTCCACATCCCTCTTTGTCAGCTCACCTCCCTTCATTTATTATCTTGTCTTCCTGCATTTGCACAAACTTCCCAAACTCTGGCTTAACTTGTTCCCAAGTCCCAGTTCCTCCAAGCTAACATTATTCTATTGTTGCCCAGGCCCTAGCATGATGCCCTGCTACAACTAGATAGCTCTACCTTATTTCTAATAACCTTTTGCTCCTCCCCTTTGAGTAACTGTATTTTAATAAGCTCAGACTGCCATAACAAAATACCATAAACTGGGTGACTTAAAAACCAGACATTTTTTCACAGTTCTGGAGGATGGGAAGTCCAAAATGAAGGTACTAGCAGGGTCAATGTCTGGTGAGGGCTCTTTCCTTGGGTTGCTGACAGCTACCCTCTCATTATATTTCACATGGGGGAGAGAGACAGAGAGTTGTCTTCTTATAAGGACATCAATCCTATAGGATTAGGGCCCCACTCTTATTACTTCATTTAACCTTAATTACCTCCTAAAAGCCCTATCTCCAAATTTAATCACATGGGGGTTAGAGCATCAACATATAAATTTTGGGGGGGTATCAACTCATTCTATAACACTTCTAAAATACAGTTTTCATCATCAGTACTTTAAATATTTCAGATTTCTTCCTAGAGAAAATATTTATATTCCTAAAATGATGGTAACTCCACTCTGATAGGTCAGGGTTGCAGACACAGTACAGCTGAGCTGTACTGATGAGCAATGCTCAATTCCGAAAATATGTAGTCTCATGAACATTCAGATATTCCTTTAGTTGACTGTCTCCCACCTTGTTTCTCTGCCTTAAAACAGCACACCTCAGACGCTGCTCCTTAGTACAAAACTGTCTGGCTCCCAAGTCACAAAACAGCAGGAAATTTTAATTAATCAATGTTTTATGGACATAATTAAAATATGCACTTACAAATAAAATGTAACACTTAAAATCAAGCACCAATTTCATAAAGCTGCATTGATATTTATAAAATGATTATTGCAGACAGGCACATTACTGCTCATTAAGGCACACATGCATGCAAGGGTAGTAAATTCTTAATCATCATGAAGTTGAAGGTTATGATCTCTCAGTTCCTTGACCTTGTCCTAAAAACTTCCAACCTTCTCAGGCCTTTTTTATGAATAAGCTTCTGGCCTTTTTCTCTACCCTGATTTTCCCTTCCTAAGAGATGCTACCTTACGCAAATTATCAGTTGAGATAAAAATGAAGAACTGTGCCCTTGACCTGGGACCCCTTGGAATACATAAAGCAAAATGGGCATCCCTAGCCAGGGGAAACCGAACAACAGCTTCCATCTCTTCCATGAATTCTGCAGCCCAAGAGATGACCATTTCTCTCCTCCAAATCCCACCCGTAGTTGTTTCCACCAGACCACCACCATAGTCTATTATTAGCCAATATAAGGCCTGTAATATTGCCATGGAATTTTTGTAGGGGTAAAAATCACAAACTTATATAATGGAGGTGGGAATTGATTTACATTGCCATGGTGTGAGCTCTAAAGCAATACAATATTTTAGAAATATTTATTAGCCCAAAAGGAAATTTTAAACAGTAAAACTGAACTAACTCTACCAGCTGGCAACATAGCAGAGGAGAGAGAGGACAACACATTTGGCCAGGATCATATTCATCCGAGCTTTAAGACTTCACAATCTCAGCCCCTTTTGGAGGCCCGTGTTCCTTTTATATGTAGAATGTTATTTTCAGATGCAGACAGTGCAAGAAAATGCTCTTTTGGGGCATTTTTTGAGTACTTTTGAGCACATTTGGGGCATCTTTTGGGGCTTTCTTTGAGCACTTTTTGGGAAGTGTGCCTGGTAATAGCTTCTTACAAAACATTTTGATGAGCTAACCTGAAATTCATCAGAAATGCACAGACTGACTCTCCTTTATGGAAATGTTATTTTCATATAATTATATACTAAGAAAGGCTCTTTCCAATTATCTAGTCCAAATCTCTCATTTACAGATCAAGACTCTGAGGCAAAATAAAATTAATTGCCTGTGGTGGATCAATTATATGCTCCAAAAAAAGTTAATTGACTGGAAAAATATTATTGCCTCTATGTGGAGTGGATTCAGCTATGAACTGTATGTGTGGATCTTCATAGAAACTGCTTGCTGATGATGACAGTAAGTGAGGTGAGAGAAGAGTTAACTCTGACAATTATGTTATGAACTCAGAGCAAAGAAACAAACATACAGCCACTCCATAACATGCCCACAATCTGCTATGCGGGCTCACATCCCCACCATTAGAATCATCCCATAGAATTAAGATTTTTATCTCTGTGGAAACCTTCACTTATACACAGATTTTGTGTGCATTGAGTGAGGGCTATAACACATTCTATAATCTCATTCTTACTTCAGCATAAATTAAATTATCAGTGTACATGAATGAGACAGGAAAAGCAGATACGTTGATTAGGAAGAAAAGAGAAATTAGAGAGATCAGGCATTTATTCCACCTGCCTCAGAAAGCAACATGGTGCTAAGAATGGGATGTGCCACAGCATTGGAATATTTGAGGATGGTGTCGCAAAAAGTGTAAGAAGATATTTCTAACAGAAAGTCAGAGATGTCAAAGATTACCTTCTTTTTTCATTCAGGTAAACTAGTAGGCATCATTTGACTAATGGAGAATATTAAATTCATTTTAAGCAACCAAACATGAAAGACAACCAGTAGTGAATAAAATAGCAATTCATTTATGGAAAAGAACATGGAATTTGAGGTCAGAGAGACACGGCTTTAAAGCATGTGTCTTTCATCTACTAGCTACATAATTTTGAGAAAGCCACTTAAATTTGAGCATCAGATTCTTTATATGTAAAGCAAGAATACTATTGCTTTTCAGAGGTTATTAAAAGAATTGTTCCTGGCATATACTAGACATTCAAAACCTAGAAGCTATAAGAAATAAGAAGAAATTTTATATTGCTAGAATCTTATGATTGTAAATGAAGCATCCTAAATTTCCATATTCCAGCCAAACTATCCAGTAAGGTCATGTAAGGATGTGGCCTCCACTCACCCACTCCCAGCCCATTTTTGTGCCAGTCTTGCCATGGTCTTCTGGGTAAGCCTGAAACTAGGACTCTCTTCCTCAATCAGCCAACAAGAAGCCTAGTGAGAGCCACAGAAGGATAACTGCCGGACCAGTCAGTCACCAAGTCTGGGGGACTCTGGGGACAGCATTTAGAAGATCTCCTTTCTCTTCATTACTTGTCTTCTGTGTACAATGCTTTATTTCCTTCACATCAGCAAAGGGCTTGGTGGAGAGCAGAGAGCAAATAGAGAGTATAAGAATCTCACCCCCAAATTTGCTGGTTGCTCCTTAAAACTTCTAGGTTTTATTTATGCATCAACAGTCGCGTTGAAATATCATCTGTAAATATGCTCAGCAAATATGTTGCCCCTGAGAACTTCGAATTCAAATGTAGAAACAAAGCCACCAAGAAACCTATGCCCTGCAACCTGGCTTTCAGAAAGAAATTATTTGGGATGTATATACACACTTTCCAAAGATTGGTAAGCACCTAGAAACTATCCACAGGAATGTGTGCAATTTCACTGTAGTTTGCCAGACGGTATGGGCGGGAATGTAGCTAAGGACACAGCCTCACTGACTCCAGCTAAAAAATAAAAAATAAACATTTAAATTCCCTTACCTGCTCATTTTCTACCTCTGTGATTTTGTGCTCCTGACAATGGTGATTCCATGAATGATGAAACATATAACATTGACATTTTACTCAGCAAAGGAAAACACCATAAATTCCCTGAGACCCCAATCAGAGCCAGCTATATAAGTTTGGAGTGTCCTAATACATCCCAAAAGGAAGCCTTGTGTCGTTGAACACTGCATGTAGATAGTGTGATTTAGGTGAGATTTTTAGTGTTGTGGAATAACGCTAGCAAACACTTTTAGATTATCATCTTTACCATCCCCCACACCCCAAATCTACTATAAGATAAGAAAAATAACATGTGGACATCCTAAGTAGTTATTAGGAACTATGAAAGAACCAAGTTACTCATTTACACATATACAATTATGTAAATGGGGTTCATGTAATAAGTGACTTCTCTAATATGATGAACAGCATCTCCAGTGGTTCCCTCCAAGTCCATTGAAGAGCTCAAAAACCCCAGTCCCTCTGGGAGTCTCCCCAGGAATCAGCCTGAACTAGTTTGCTCTTTTGAGCTTTCGCCATTCACAGAGCTACTGTCTCAGACCCAGCTTCTATCACTCAATTGACAACTGATTTTTGTTCTTATTTGAATATATAGCTATGTCTCTATCTAGCTAGTTGTCTCTGTATATATGAAATGATTTTCAATAGTAAAAGGAAATATTCATTGTAAAACTTTAAGAAGATAAACAAGAGCATAAAATTCACTTATTATTCATAACTCCACTGCCACAAGTTAATTATATATCTAGCAAAGGATTTTTACGAAATTAAAAGTGAACATGTTCTTTACTTCTGTTCTTTTTTTTTTCTCACAAATCACACTCTATGGTGACTTCCTCTACATATCAGTACATGCTTATGCCTTTGTTTTGAAAATCTAGTTCCTCTGGTTTGAGGCTTATTTAGGCAATTTCTTTGGCTACTGACTTCACCTTTCCTCTTGTTCAATGTCTTGCCATTTCCTTTTTGGCTTCAAGCCTTCAGGTAAAGGCTGGGTTCTTTCCACAGCTCACAGACCTCCTGTCAGCCAGGTGAGGTGTTCTCCTGTTGTGCTGGAAGTACTCTGTGCACTGAGTGCCTTCCTGTGCAAGTTTTTGCGGAGGGTAACCTACAGAGGCATCATGAGTTAGGGGAAGACGATTCATAAACTTTTACACCTTTCATTCAAAGTCTCCCGTACTTAAGCATCATCTTTTAAAGGGGAGTTTAAAAAGACATAATTATATAAATTTCTCAAGATCTTTTGTTTGTTTACTTCCTTTGTTTGCTGTTACTATTACCTTATTGTATATCCAAGAAGAAAAGGGAGATGGGTATAGGAAGAACCCCAAGATCTTATTTAGTGAATATTAGTGCGACAATGACATGATGTTATGGAGGTATGAAGTGTACATGTATGTGCCTATGTCACAAAAGTTTGGTCTAATGGAAACTAGATGCAATGCATAATATTGAATTAGATCTAGAAATAGGAAAAATGACTACAAGGATGTTACTGGGACAATTGATGGATTGTAAATAAGCTTTGTAGGTAACAATATCAACGGTAAAAAAAAATCCTTATTTTTGCCATTGTTCTGTAATTATGTAAGTGAAGATCCTTACTCTTGGAAATATACATTTAGGAATTTAGAAGTAAAGGGCCAAGATTTCTGTAACTTACTCTCAAGTGGTTAAAAAGCAAAAATTAGATAGATGAATGGATGATAAAATACCTGCAGTAAAATGTTAACAATTGGTGGATTTCAGTAAAAATGTATATATAATTTTTTCTTGTTTCTTTTCTGTGAGATTAAATTATTTCAAGGTAAAAATTGGCCAGGCACAGTGCTTCACACCTGCAATCTCAGCATTTTGGGAAGCTGAGGTAAACAGATTAGTTAAGGCCAGGAGTTTGAGATCAGCCTGGCCATCATGGCAAAACCCGGTTTCTACTAAAAATACAAAAATTAGCCAGGTGTGGTTGGTGTGCACCTATAATCCCAGCTACTCAGGAGGCTGAGGCCCAAGAATTGTTTGAACCCAGGAGGCAGAGGTTGCAGTAAGCCGAGATGGCACCACTGCACTCTGGCGCTTGGGCAACAGAGCAAGACTCTGTCTCAAAATAAATAAATAAAATTAAAATTAAAAATTAAATGGTAAATCCTAATTAATTTAAGCAACAAGGGAGAATGTTTTTTTGTCTCATGGTTCATTTTTGCCCCTTGAAGTTATACTAAGCATATTATCATTTATCAGGATAAAAATCTTCCAGAAGTCATCAAGTGTAGTTTGTCTCATGTTTTTCTTTGTTTGTGTTTTGTTTTTGTTCTTTTTAATTAAAAGCAGTTGCCTTTTCTAAGAAAAAAAAAAACATGTTTTCACTTCCTGTTCAGACTATACAAACTTAATCTCTATTTCTGGGAAGTGAATGAAATGTGGTTGCTGGAAATTTCCCTACTCCAGAATTTCCACAAAAATTTACTGGAAAGATAATGGGCAAGCTCTTAATTTCTTTTAATTGAAACGAGAGAGGACAGAAAGTTCAGCTCAGATTCCAGACATCATAAAGTCTATTCTGGAAATGAATGGTGGGTAGACTGAAACATAAACACACACACACATACCCTTACCCTTAAACCCAAGTCTACAGACAGTTTCATTTTTGTTAAGACTGATATCATATGTGCAGTTTACGGTTTTCAGTAACATAGCAACATTTGCTGTATGTGTAATAACAGCATCTAAAATAACATAATAAAAAAAGAATTATCTGCGATTAGAAGTGAACTGTTAAAACTACTCTTGTCAGCGCCAAAAATCAAGGGAGTTTATTATTTCAGTAGCTGCAGTGAAAAGCCTCTCTGGGTGCCTAGAAAATGTAGCCCCTTGAGTTTCCACCCGTCTTTCTCACTGACACGGTAATGGGCTTTGTTAAATTCAAAGACAGTTACGTCAGCAATTTGTGGCCTCTTGTGGGTTTTCCAGGCCTATAAAGCACACAAATTATACCCAAATATTGGCCTGAAAAATTAGTAAGCTATAGGATTTGTGTTATTTTAGCCAAGCTTTACTGGAGTAAAAGAAACCTAGGGACCCTAAAGCTCAGTAGCCTCTTTGCTACCTTATTATTTTCTTTTTTGGTGGGCAGATTCTGATAGTTAATACTGTTGGGGTTTTTTTTTGCTTCATTATTACATTATTATTATTTTGTCTTGTGTGTTAATACTGGTTTTTTTGCTTCATTATTAATTTATTATTCTGTCGTGTGTTAATACTGTTTTACTGCTTTATTACATTATTTTTTATTATTTTGTCTTGTGTGTTAACACTGTTGTTTTATTGTTTTATTATTACATTATTTTTTATTATTTTGTCTTGGTTTGTTTTGTCTGACATGCAAGAAAACTTTTGGCAGATGTTAATCAATGGTGACCTTATAAAACTATTCTTTGGCTCTTGCTTAGAATTGAATAATTACATAAAAATCGAAGTTTTCTTCCTTTTTTAGAACCTTCCACAAATATCTCTAAAAATTATAATGTCTGTGTTGCAAGTAGCAAATTCCTGGTTTATTATGTCCATGCAATTCCATACATGAAGCATGGTACAGTCGTTGAATAAAAAATAGAGCTTTGGCTAAGCCAGGTAAGAAACCATGCAGAGAATGAAATTATTACTGGTTATCAACACTTCTGCATTGATTTAATAAGGAAAAGCACTAAACATGCAGCCTAAACATTTGGATTCAAGACCAGATCAGCACTTACCAGCTTTGAACTACTGTGGGGAAATTTCTAAGCCTTATTTTCCTCATTAGAGTAGTATCCAGGATAATATTTATACTAACAGTGGTGTTTGGTTAAACAAAGCATAACAAATGAACAAAAAGGACAGCATGTTCAAGGGCTCTATAAAGCTCTCTACAAAGAGCAGTGCTTCCTATCACACTTAGAGATCCTCAGGCAGGGGGTCTAGAGCCCGACCTAACTGCAACACACGAATCTGACGAGATGTATTGCTAATAACTCTTATCATTCATATTTATGTGTTGTTAGCTGCAGGGAGTTAGACTCCAAAGATTTTCATATTATTTATCATATAGTAAGACAATTATGATTAGCAATTTGGAAACATAATTGTTAATAAAACTATGTTTATTTTAAGCTGCTTATACTTTAATATGACATTTTTCACTAAACCTTCACATATTTTCTGAACTTCCGTTATTTAATATTCTTTTAGTAATTCCCAAAAACACTAGTAAGAGGCTCCAAAGGTCAAAAATCAAGGGGAAAAGAAGGCACTGTTGAATAAAGTTATTTACATAGTTAATCAGGAGCTAAAACTCAGGAGAAATGCAAATCACCTTGTTTCCAGAGAGAGAACAGTAGTATAGTCTTTGGCAGACGTTCACACCCTAGAGATAAACAAAAGATTTTACTTTCTTCCTTTGGACTTCTTTTGTGTATGTGTTCTTACTGGGTTTCAGTTTTCAAGTTTATAGAAATAATCTTCTGGGTGAACCAAGGTCAAAACAGCAACCAGGGGTTTAACTGCTGATCAAGCAAACAGGATGTCCAAATATTTCTCCCAAGCAATAAACCATCAGTTAATGGTGTCATTCCCGCCCATAATGCCCTCTAGCACCAAGACAAAATGTACCTTCGTTTGCTGGCCGTGTGTAGAAATATCCATTCTAAACACAATATAAAACTGATCACATCGAGATTTCTAGCTTTATCCAAGGATGAAAAAGCCCAGTGAAATGCAGGATCAGTGTCTTCCCAGGTATCTTTCCAGCCCTCCTTTTTACTCAACTGTTACAGGATGTGGGTGCCTTCTTTATTTTTAAAAGACAATGGGGTGTCCTAGAGAAGGACTTTAGGCTAGGATGTGTAAGAACTTCATTCTAGTCCACTTTCTGCCTCTGTGTGATATCATACAAGTCACTTCAAAAGCATGAGTAAATTCTAAAAAGTTTGATTTAAATTCTAAACACTATTTTTTATTACCTTCTCCCTTGAGACACCCTTTGCTATACAGGTTATAAGAGGTACATCATCAGAATAAACCATGATGAGGACGGCAGAAAGCAAAAAGACAATAGCGCCAAAAGGTTATTGTGTTAGTCTGTTCTCCCGCTGCTAATAAAGACATACCCAAGGCTGGGTAATTTATAAAGGAAAAGTTTTAATTGACTCACAGTTCCACATGGCTGGGGAGGCCTCACTACCATAGCTGAAGGTGACTGAGGAGCAAAGTCACATCTTACACAGTGGCAGGCAAGAGACTGTGTGCAAGGCAACTCCTGTTTATAAAGCCATCAGATTTCATGAGACTTATTCATGATCACGAGAACAGCACAGGAAACACCCACCCACATAATTCAATTACCTCCCACTGGATTTCTCCCACGACTCATGCGGATTATTACAATTCAAGGTAAGATTTGAGTGGGGACACGGAGCCAAACCATATGACTTGTGATGGAGAGGAATACAGTCTTAGTAAGTCTTAGGAAACTGACAGATGTGCGAACAGTCATTCACAGGTTAGAATGCCCACTATCATTCACCTCACTAAACTTTCAAGGCTATTTCATCAAAATTTATGTTAAGTTCATGTTAGGTCACAAATTTGAAGTTTTTTGTTTTTTTTTTTTTTTTTTTTTGAGACAGAGTCTCGCTCTGTCGCCCAGGCTGGAGTGCAGTGGCACGATCTCGGCTCACTGCAAGCTCCGCCTCCCAGGTTCACGCCATTCTCCTGCCTCAGCCTCCTGAGTAGCTGGGACTACAGGCGCCCGCCACTGCACCCGGCTAATTTTTTGTATTTTTAGTAGAGACGGGGTTTCACCGTGGTCTCGATCTCCTGACCTCGTGATCCGCCCGCCTCGGCCTCCCAAAGTGCTGGGATTACAGGCTTGAGCCACCGCGCCCGGCCAATTTGAAGTTTTTCAGATTTTCATGCAATCGCCCTTTAACTAGCCTATTGCTCCACATCTGGTATAATTACTTAACTTGGTATTCTGCCCATCCTGGCCCATCTAATTTTTGGGTTCTAATTCTTCTCATCTTCAGATCTGCCTTTTAAAAAATTACCTATTTCTGGGGGTGGAGCCAAGATGGCCGAATAGGAACAGCTCCGGTCTACAGCTCCCAGCGTGAGCAGCACAGAAGACAGGTGATTTCTGCATTTCCATTTGAGGTACCAGGTTCATCTCACTAGGGAGTGCCAAACGGTGGGTGCAGGACAGTTGGTGCAGCACACTGAGCGTGAGCCGAAGCAGGGCCAGGCATTGCCTCACTTGGGAAGTGGAAAGGGTCGGGGAGTTCCCTTTCCTAGTCAAAGAAAGGGGTAACAGAAGGCACCTGGAAAATCAGGTCTCTCCCACCCTAATGCTGCACTTTTCCAACGGGCTTGGAAAATGGCACACCAGGAGATTGTGTCCCGCACCTGGCTCAGAGGGTCCTATGCCCACGGAATCTCGCTGATTGCTAGCACAGCAGTCCAAGATCAAACTGCAAGGCGGCAGCGAGGCTAGGGGAGGGGTGCCCGCCATTGCCCAGGCTTGCTTAGGTAAACAAAGCAGCCAGGAAGCTCGAACTGGGTGGAGCCCACCACAGCTCAAGGAGGCCTGCATGCCTCTGTAGGCTCCACCTCTGGGGGCAGGGCACAGACAAACAAAAATTCAGCAGGAACCTCTGCAGACTTAAATGTCCTTGTCTGACAGCTTTGAAGGGAGTAGTGGTTCTCCCAGCACGCAGCTGGAGATCTGAGAATGGACAGACTGCCTCCTAAGTGGGTCCCTGACCCCCGAGCAGCCTAACTGGGAGGCACCCCCAAGTAGGGACAGACTGACACCTCACTCGGCCAGGTACTCCTCTGAGACAAAACTTTCAGAGGAACTATCAGACAGCTGAATTTGTGGTCTCACAAAAATCCACTGTTCTGCAGCCACCGCTGCTGACACTCAGCAAAACAGGGTCTGGAGTGGACCTCTAGCAAACTCCAACAGACCTGCAGCTGAGGGTCCTGTCGGGTAGAAGGAAAACTAACAAACAGAAAGGACATCCACACCAAAACCTCATCTGTACATCACCATCATCAAAGACCAAAAGTAGATAAAACCACAAAGATGGGGAAAAAACAGAGCAGAAAAACTGGAAACTCTAAAAAGCAGAGCACATCTCCTCCTCCAAAGGAACGCAGTTCCTCACCAGCAATGGAACAAAGCTGGATGGAGAATGACTTTTGACAAGTTGAGAGAAGAAGTCTTCAGATGATCAAACTACTCCGAGCTATGGGAGGAAATTCAAAACAATAGCAAAGAAGTTAAAAACTTTGAAAAAAAATTAGATGAATGGATAACTAGAATAACCAATGGAGAGAAGGGCTTAAAGGAGCTGATGGAGCTGAGAGCCAAGTTTCGAGAATGACGTGAAGACTGCAGAAGCCTCGGGAGCCGATGCGATCAACTGGAAGAAAGGGTATCAGTGATGGAAGATGAAATGAATGAAATGAAGTGAGAAGGGAAGTTTAGAGAAAAAAGAATAAAAAGAAATGAACAAAGCCTCCAAGAAATTTGGGACTATGAGAAAAGACCAAATCTACGTCTGATTGGTGTACCTGAAAATGACAGGGAGAATGGAACCAAGTTGGAAAACACTCTGCAAGATATTATCCAGGAGAACTTCCCCAATCTAGCATGACAGGCCAACATTCAGATTCAGGAAATACAGAGAACGCCACAAAGATATTCCTCGAGAAGAGCAACTCCAAGACACATAATTGTCAGATTCACCAAAGTTGAAATGAAGGAAAAAACATTAAGAGCAGCCAGAGAGAAAGGTCAGGTTACCCACAAAGGGAAGCCCATCAGACTAACAGCTGATCTCTCAGCAGAAACTCTAGAAGCCAGAAGAGAGTGGGGGCCGATATTCAACATTCTTAAAGAAAAGAATTTTCAACCCAGAATTTCATATCCAGCCAAACTAAGCTTCATAAGTGAAGGAGAAATAAAATACTTTACAGACAAGCAAATGCTGAGTGATTTTGTCACCACCAGGCCTGCCCTAAAAGAGCTCCTGAAGGAAGCACTAAACATGGAAAGGAACAACCGGTACCAGCCACTGCAAAAACATGCCAAATTGTAAAGACCATCGAGGCTAGGAAGAAACTGCATCAACTAATGAGCAAAATAACCAACTTACATCAAAATGACAGGATCAAATTCACACATAACAATATTAACTTTAAATGTAAATGGGCTAAATGCTCCATTTAAAAGACACAGACTGGCAAACTGGATAAGGAGTCAGGACCCATCAGTGTGCTGTGTTCAGGAAACCCATCTCATGTGCAGAGGCACATATAGCCTCAAAATAAAGGGATGGAGGAAGATCTATCAAGCAAATGGAAAACAAAAAAAGGCAGGGGTTGCAATCCTAGTCTCTGGTAAAATAGACTTTAAACCAACAAAGATCAAAAGAAACAAAGAAGGCCATTATATAATGGTAAAGGGATCAATTCAACAAGAAGAGCTAACTATCCTAAATATATATGCACCCAACACAGGAGCACCCAGACTCATAAAGCAAGTCCTGAGTGACCTACAAAGGGACTTAAACTCCCACACAACAATAATGGGAGATTTTAACACCCCACTGTCAACATTAGACAGATCAACAAGACAGAAAGTTAACAAGGATATCCAGGAATTGAACTCAGCTCTGCACAAAGTGGACCTAATAGACATCTACAGAACTCTCTACCCCAAATCAACAGAATATACATCTTTTTCAGCACCACACCACACCTATTCCAAAATTGACCACATAGTTGGAAGTAAAGCTCTCCTCAGCAAATGTAAAAGAACAGAAATTATAACAAACTGTCTCTCAGACCACAGTGCAATCAAACTAGAACTCAGGATTAAGAAACTCACTCAAAACTGCTCAACTACATGGAAACTGAACAACCTGCTCCTGAATGACTACTGGGCACATAATGAAATGAAAGCAGAAATAAAGATGTTCTTTGAAACCAATGAGAACAAAGACAACATACCAGAATCTCTGGGACACATTCAAAGCAGTGTGTAGAGGGAAATTTATAGCACTAAATGCCCACAAGAGAAAGCAGGAAAGATCCAAAATTGACACCCTAACATCACAATTAAAAGAACTAGAAAAGCAAGAGCAAACACATTCAAAAACTAGCAGAAGGCTAGGAATAACTAAAATCAGAGCAGAACTGAAGGAAATAGAGACACAAAAAATCCTTCAAAAAATTAATTAATCCAGGAGCTGGTTTTTTGAAAAGACCAACAAAATTGATAGACCGCTAGCAAGACTAATAAAGAAGAAAAGAGAGAAGAATCAAATAGATGCAATAAAAAATGAAAAAGGGGTTATCACCACCCATCCCACAGAAATACAAACTACCATCAGAGAATACTATAAACACCTCTACGCAAATAAACTAGAAAATCTAGAAGAAATGGATAAATTGCTCGACAAATACACCCTCCCAAGACTAAACCAGGAAGAAGTTGAATCTCTGAATAGACCAATAACAGGTTCTGAAATTGTGTCAATAATCAATAGCTTACCAACCAAAAAGAGTCCAGGACCTGATGGATTCACAGCCGAATTCTACCAGAGGTACAAGGAGAAACTGGTGCCATTCCTTCTGAAACTATTCCAATCGACAGAAAAAGAGGGAATCCTCCCTAACACATTTTATGAGGCCAGCATCATCCTGATACCAAAGCCTGGCAGAGACATAACCAAAAAAGAGAATTTCAGACCAATATCCTTGATGAACATTGATGTGAAAATCCTCAATAAAATACTGGCAAACCGAATCCAGCAGCACATCAAAAAGCTTATCTGCCATGATCAAGTGGGCTTCATCTCTGGGATGCAAGGCTGGTTCAACATACGCAAATCAATAAATGTAATCCAGCATATAAACAGAACCAAAGACAAAAACCACATGATTATCTCAATAGATGCAGAAAAGGCCTTTGACAAAATTCAACAACACTTCATGCTAAAAACTCTCAATAAATTAGGTATTGATGGGATGTATCTCAAAATAATAAGAGCTATCTATGACAAACCCACAGCCAGTATCATACTGAATGGGCAAAAATTGGAAGTATTCCCTTTGAAAACTGGCACAAGACAGGGATGCCCTCTCTCACCACTCCTATTCAACATAGTACTGGAAGTTCTGGCCAGGACAATCAGGCAGGAGAAGGAAATAAAGGGTATTCAATTAGGAAAAGAGGAAGTCAAATTGTCCCTGTTTGCAGATGACATGATTGTATATCTAGAAAACCCCATTGTCTCAGCCCAAAATCTCCTTAAGCTGATAAGCAACTTCAGCAAAGTCTCAGGATACAAAATCAATGTATAAAAATCACAAGCATTCTTGTACACCAATCACAGACAGAGAGCCAAATCATGAGTGAACTCCCATTCACAATTGCTTCAAAGAGAATAAAATACCTAGGAATCCAACTTACAAGGGATGTGAAGGACCTCTTCAAGGAGAACTACAAACCACTGCTCAATAAAATAAAAGAGGATACAAACAAATGGAAGAACATTCCATGCTCATGAGTTGGAAGAATCAATATTGTGAAAATGGCCATACTTGCCAAGGTAATTTATAGATTCAATGCCATCCCCATCAAGCTACCAATGACTTTCTCCACAGAATTGGAAAAAAACTACTTTAAAGTTCATATGGAACCAAAAAAGAGCCCACATCGCCAAGTCAATCCTAACCCAAAAGAACAAAGCTGGAGGCATCACGCTACCTGACTTCAAACTATACTACAAGGCTACAATAACCAAAACAGCATGGTACTGGTACCACAACAGAGACATAGATCAATGGAACAGAACAGAGCCCTCAGAAATGATGCTGCATATCTACAACTATCTGATCTTTGACAAACCTGACAAAAACAGGCAATGGGGAAAGGATTCCCTATTTAATAAATGGTGCTGGGAAAACTGGCTAGCCATATGTAGAAAGCTGAAACTGGATCCCTTCCTTACACCTTACACAAAAATTAATTCAAGATGGATTAAAGACTTACATGTTAGACCTAAAACCATAAAAACCCTAGAAGAAAACCTAGGCAATACCATTCAGGACATAGGCGTGGGCAAGGACTTCATGTCTAAAACACCAAAAGCAATGGCAACAAAAGCCAAAATCGACAAATGGGATCTAATTAAACTAAAGAGCTTCTGCACAGCAAAAGAAACTACCATCAGAGTGAACAGGCAACCTACACAATGGGAGAAAATTTTTGCAACCTACTCATCTGACAAAGGGCTAATATCCAGAATCTACAATGAACTCAAACAAATTTACAAGAAAAAAACAAACAACCCCATCAAAAAGTGGGCAAAGGATATGAACAGACACTTCTCCAAAGAAGACATTTATGCAGCCAAAAAACACATGCAAAAATGCTCATCATCACTGACCATCAGAGAAATGCAAATCAAAACCACAATGAGATACCATCTCACACCAGTTAGAATGGCCATCATTAAAAAGTCAGGAAACAACAGGTACTGGAGAGGATGTGGAGAAATAGGAACACTTTTACACTGTTGGTGGGACTGTAAACTAGTTCAACCATTGTGGAAGTCAGTGTGGCGATTCCTCATGGATCTAGAACTAGAAATACTATTTGACCCAGCCATCCCATTACTGGGTATATACCTAAAGGACTATAAATCATGCTGCTATAAAGACACATGCACACGTATGTTTATTGAGGCACTATTCACAATAGCAAAGACTTGGAACCAACCCAAATGTCCAACAACGATAGACTGGATTAAGAAAATGTGGCACATATACACCATGGAATACTATGCAGCCATAAAAAATGATGAGTTCATGTCCTTTGTAGGGACATGGATGAAACTGGAAAGCATCATTCTCAGTAAACTATTGCAAGGACAAAAAAACAAATACCGCATGTTCTCACTCATAGGTGGGAATTGAACAATGAGAACTCATGGACACAGGAAGGGGAACATCACACTCCGGGGACTGTTGTGGGGTGGGGGGAGGGGGGAGGGACAGCATTAGGAGATATACCTAATGCTAAATGACGAGTTAATGGGTGCAGCAAACCAACATGACACATGGATACATATGTAACAAACCTGCACATTGTGCACATGTACCCTAAAACCTAAAGTATAATTAAAAAAAAACATAATTCAAGGACCATTCTTATTGTTAAGAAAAGTAGTTTTGAAGTTTCTTTTCAAGAAAAAGCATGTATCACCTCTTCCTTGATTAAAAAAATAATAAAAATTAAAATTAAAAAATAAATAAAAAATTACATATTTCCTTATTTTGAAACCCATAGTTATCTGTTTTGATGCTTTTTTGCAATTCTAGAATCCATTATCCTTTTGTCTCTCATGCAAATTCCCCCCAATATAATCCACTTCCCCTCTACTGTTTAAAATAGTAGGCTTCCAAAAAGTGTTAAGAAAAGTAGAAAAACACTGTGGAGTGTACTGCCAATGTGGATGATCCTAACTCGGTTGATCCCTGTCTGCACTCGCTCTTGTCTATCCCTCCAACCTTCTTCAATCACATTTTTGTAGCGACTGTTCTAAACTTAACTGTGTTTTTAAATGCCTGATACTATTTCTTGTAGTTGACCATCTACTCTGGTGGCTCTGTTTATTAACTCAACATTTTATTCCTTACCACACTCATCATGATTGCTTTGAGTTTTGCCATATTCTTTTAAGTCTCTAATATCATCATCTCTTCATCACTCACAGCTAAAAACCTCCTCTATTACTTTACTGAGCTTTAAGTGTCTGGGGTAACCATTCTAGTTTTATCTATTTTCAATTATCACAATATCCTCTTCACTGATTCAATATTTTACTGATTCTTCACACAAATTTTTCTTCTATTTTCTTCCTTTCCTTTTAAATATTTTTATTATGAAATATTCAAAGATACTGATAAATACAAATGTTATGATTTAAAAAGTACAGTTTTTTTTCCTCTTACCCTCTCCTTCACTTAACCTGATGAAACCCTAGAAATTTACAGTTAGTTTCAAATCCACCTTTTTAAAAAGTAAATAATGGAGGAACAACAGTCTCTCTGAATTTCTTCTCAATCCAATTTTTCTCTAATTTCTCAATCTCTCAATCCAATTTTTCTCTAATTTCTCAATCTAGAGGTAACCAATATCCTGAATTGGGTACCAATTATTCCCATGCATCTTTCTGTAATTTTATTGCAATAGATATTTGTCCATTATATATATAAAGTGTGATACAGAGCAAAATAACCCCCCAAAATGTTCACATTCCCTCCCTTAGAAACTGTTAATTTGTTATCTTACATGATAAAAGGAACTTAGCAGATAGATTAAGGTTAAGAATTCAACCTCTGACTTACAAACTAAAATGATTAATTTATGTTGTTTTAAGGTACTAAATTTGTAGTAGTTTGTGACAGCAGCCCAGAAGACAAATACATATAAAATTGTTTTGTGTTTTGATGCCAAAAAAAAAAATGTATCCATCCTTTTGCTTTTTGAAAAACTCATTGTAATGTCTTTTGGATTAACCCATGTTGATATGTGTAGCTCTCTAGTTCATTCACTGTATGTTCTATGGTGTCTTATAAATATTACACAATTTGTTCATTATCTTCCTTATTGAGATTTAGGGGGTTTTGTTCTGTGCTTTTTACTATTCAAAGTTTTAACATGATTTTTTTTTTTTAAATGAAGTTTCTCTTCTGTCACCCAGGCTGGAGTGCAATGCCGCAATCTCAGCTCACTGCAACCTCTGCCTCCAAGGTGTAAGCGATTCTCCTGCCTCAGCCTCCCAAATAGCTGGGATTACAGGCACCTACCACCATACCCAGAAAATGTTTGTATTTCTAATAGAGGCGGGGTTTCACCATGTTGGCCAGGCTAGTCTCAAACTTCTGACCTTAGATGATCCACCTGCCTCAGCCTCCCAAAGTGCTGGAATTACAGGCATAAGCCACCACATGAAAAGAAATTTTCTTTTATTTTTATTTTGAAATTCTCTGGTTACTAGTAAAATTAAGCTTATAAAACTTTTAGGTTCTCTTTTAGTGAATATCTTGTTCACATGTTCACTTTTCTATTGGGTTGTTTTTCATTTTCTAATGGACTTATAGTTATTTATAACTAGTTCTTAAATATATGGCTTTCTTTTGTTTCTACTGTCCATGGAAAAGGCAAATAAGTTACAGATCCTTTAAAATATGGTAAAAACTGCCAGCAAAACTATCTGGCCTCAGTTCCGTTTGGAGGGAAGGGTGGCGGTACTGAATACTTTTTTTTTTTTTTTGCTAATATAATTTCCTAATGTTAATCTAAACATGGCTAAGTGTTATGAGTCCAACTGTGTAACTCTTACTTTTTTCTAAAAATTATCCACTCCTTCCAAGTTTCAAATTGTGTGGGCATCATCTGGTTCACGGTATTTCTTTATAGTTTTTTGGTTTTGTTTTTGTTTTTTTGGTTTTTATTTAAGACGGAGTCTCGCCCTGTCACCCAGGCTTCAGTGCAGTGGCGCGATCTCCGCTCACTGCAAGCTCTGCCTCCCGGGTTCACACCATTCTCCTGCCTCAGCCTCCCGAGTAGCTGGGACGACAGGCGCCCGCCACGGCGCCCAGCTAATTTTTTATATATTTTTTAGTAGAGACAGTATTTCACCATGTTATCCAGGATGATCTCGATTTCCTGACCTCGTGATCCACCTGCCTGGGCCTCCCAAAGTGCTGGGATTACAGGCGTGAGCCACCGCGCCTGGCCTCTTTATAGTTTTTAATGCCTCTAATATATCTTTAATAAATCTGTTGCATGCTAAAACTATAGGTATTTTATTCTTGGGGGGCCTCTTTCCCACAAACCTCATTGATTATCGTAAATTAAGATTTCACTTGGGCTTCTCTCCTGAGCTCTTGTTCAGTGTTGTCAATTGCATTACAAACATATTTGACCCAGCTAGGTTACATCACCTAAACCCAACATGACTAACATTAAACTTTTTGTCTCTGTCACCACTTCAGAATTACCTCCTTCTGCATCAGGTCACTGAAAATGATAGGACAGTCCCTGTAAGTCATTTAGATTCAATATTTTAGTTCGCTTTTTAACTTCTCTGCCTAGGCTTCAGAATGACTGTGTCTCAAATATTTGCCTGTTTCTTTTCCTTCCTGCTACATAGCCCTAAAATTGCATTTTAGCTCCTGGTTTCTGAACCACTATGGTAGCTTTTGAATTTACTGTACTGTTTCTATACATTTGTCTTTTGTAATACATATTTCTCATCATCCACACATTAATCTTAAATGTGTTTAAAAATATAAAGACATTTTTAGGCTGGGCATGGTGGCCCGTGCCTGTAATCCTGGCACTTTAGGAGGTCAAGGCGGGGATCACCTGAGGTCAGGAGTTTGAGACCAGCCTGGCCAACATGGCAAAACCTTATTTCTACTAAAAATACAAAAACTAGCCAGGCATGGTGGCAGGCGCCTGTAATCCTGCTACTTGGGAGGCTGAGGCAAGAGAATTGCTAGAACCTGGGAGGCGGAGGTCGCAGTGAGCCGAAATCACGCCACTGCACTCTAGCCTGGGAGACAAGAGCAAAACTCAGTCTGAAAATACATATATATACGTATATATATATATATATATACACACACATATGTATACACACACACATATATACACACACACATATATATACATATATATACATATATACATATATACATATATACATATATATACATATATACATATATACATATATACATATATACATATATACACATATACATATATACACATATACATATATACATATATATACATATATATAGAGAGAGAGAGAGAGACAGAACGTGCGCAAGAGAGAGATTTTTAGAGTTATACAGTAATTTATTATCTACACAGCACATGTAAGCTAGATAGAAAAGGCATTACTAGTTCCACCTTTATCAAATGTAGAGCTGGAGGTTTAGAGTTCTCTTACCTTACTAAGAAAACTAAACATGAAACCCATGTTGAGTTTATTAATCTTCATGATGCAGAATCCCAATTTTCTATATGAAACTATGAGTTCTCTTACAGCCGGAGTTACGATTTCTGCTATTTTCTCACATACTCTCAAACTCTATGTGTCACTGTAGAAGGTGCCCACAAATGCTGAGCCAATTTTTAATGGTTTGAGAAATACAGGAGTGACATATTTTTGATTTAGGAAACATGTTAGATGTTTCTATTATCTCATTGAGAAGTGTACCACATCGTGAACAAATTGTTATTTTGCCTATTACTCATGAAAAATATGTGTTCCCTCAAAACGTTAACAGAGAACTAACCTGAAAGAAACTTCAGCACCAGCAATTTTAATAATTTAAATAAAAAATTAAGAGAGTCAATCTTATCTACTCCTACTGTGTCATTCTGAAAAGAGATGAAAGAAAAAATAATGAAAACACTTTTTCTTAGTGAATTTACCCTCCCTCCAACCCCAACACATATTTAATTGGTTCCATGATTTATATAGTGTGTTTTACACTCTTTTTTTCACCCACTCACGATATTACAAATATTAATCATTTTTCCACGGTCAATTATAGGAATTAAGGCTTGGTATTGTGTTTGTTCATAGGTAATATTACATCAGATAAAACCACGCTCTGCTTTTTGTTCTCCCCACCCCCAACCCCAGCTGTTCATATACCATTTTCTGCTTTCTAAGAGAAAGAATAAAATTACCTTGGTAAAGAGCTGTGTTCAACAAACAAACAGAAAAGAAAAAAAACCATTTTGGACAATATCTAAGAATGTGAGAAGCTCCCAGAGATTGAAAATGTTTTTCATACATGGACAGATTATCAGAGGATAATCTTCATATTGAAGTTGCTGAAATAAAGAAAGCAGTAGCTAAGAACCTACCAACATAAGCTAAGGAGCCCATTGTTTCTGCTGCTGACAGCACTACACGCGTGTCATGGTGCAGTCTCAAGGTCAAAGATACTGAAGATAACTGAGCTTCTCTGAATTCAAACACTTCCTCCACTCTTATTTTAAATGTGATCCAGAAGGATGGCTCCAGAGTAGGGTTACTCTATGGAACCTCCTAAACTAACTCAAGAAGGACAAATCGCATAAAATCAATAGATCAACGAAACTGCAAAGAAAGCAGGAGTGTGCTATTCAGAGGAACTGCCTATGTTCTTCCTTCCTCAATTAATGAAAAGATTTCTATGATTTTCCTCAATTTCTCAGCTGGTATGTAAATTGTGTATTTTCTTCAGTAGGATCAGAACCACCTGGGAATTTGGAATCATCCCAGAAATAAGTATGCAAACCAACCTCTTACACGTTAGCAGGCCAGAGGTCTTCAGGGAATCAGCTATGTAATGCCCTTTATCAGTCAGAACAAGGCAGATTATTCTTCAATCATCAAGAACAGCTCCAACACTCAGTGGATGAAAATATATTTTTTACTCATCCTACATATTGCATAAGAAAATGACTGTCAGGAGGATTTACACATTACAGTCAAACAGAAATGTAGGTTAAAGAATGCTCCATCTCAACTTGTGCTTCTAAGATTACCCAGGCAGGGGGAGGAACTATGGAACATGTTTGCTCATGGCAGCACTATTCCCAACAGCGAAGACATGAGAACAGCCTGGGTGTCCATCAGTCGCAGATTGCATAATGAAAATGTGGTACCTATACACCATGGAATACTACACAGCCATAAAAAAGAACAAAACCATGTCCTTTCCAGCAACATGGATGCTGCTGGAGGCCATGATCCTAAGTGAATTAATACAGAAACAGAAAACCAAACGCTGAATATTCTTACTTATAAGTGGGGGCTAACCCCTGGGTACACATGGATATAAAGTTAGGAAGAGCAGATATTGGGGACTACAAGAAGGAGGAGGACAAGGGTAGAAAAACTACCTGTTGGGTATTATGCTCACTATCTGGGTGATGGGTTTAATTATACCCCAAACATCAGCATCATACAATATATCCATATAAAAAAACCTGCACATGTACCCTCTGAATCTAAAATAAAAGTTGAAATTTTAAAACAAGAAGACTTCAGCAGAAGTGTAACATAAAATTCACTCCCATTTCATGGCTTAAATTTAAGAGGGGCAAGGCTGTGCAATCCTGTCATATGCTGAGAAAGAAAAAAAAAGCTGTAATAAATCTGAGCAGATTTAATGACCTCATTCCACTTTATGAAAATTGTCTAAATCAGGTCCTTCACTATTGTCCTCATCCCAAAATATAAATAATTACTGTACATGGAAATCGTTTTGGACAGACAGAAAAGAAGATGGGTATGAATATCACATACCACAGAAGTATCTCCTAAAGCAATTCAAGAAATAGAAGCCTGGATGATATTCAATTATACTGTATTTAGTCTTTTGCTTGGACTTTTCTTCTTCCTTCCTTTTCAATCAATCAACAAACCTCTTCCTGGTCTATACTCTTGATGTTTTTTTTCTCATATTTTTAAAATATTTCACTTTCAGCTTCCCACTGTTACACTGTGCATTCTTTGGAACAACGTCTTATATTCAGTAAATTCCCCTGTGATATTTTCAAAGCTTTAAAGGCCTTAATGACATTAATTCATTAACTTTTTGTACTCAAAACCATTCCTGAACTTATCAGTTTCGAGCCCTGAGTATGTTAGGGCAAAGAAGATAAGGACTTAATTTCTGCCTTTGTAGAATTACAACTTCCCCAGAGAAATAATTCATAAACAATGAACCACCCCAAGAAAAAAAATAATGAGAAAAATCCAACATAATATTGTTTCAAGTTCCTATCACTAATATTAACTACTGGCATATCTTAAACCCCTACTGATGGATCATATATGAACAGAAACAGTGCTTTAAGAACAACAAGTAGAAATTTTCTGAAACTCCTTACCTACAATCAGCTAACAAAGACTGTAAAAGAGTTTAATTACTTCAGAAAACACACAGTGCAGCAAAACCTATAGAGATAGGAAAATAATGACTATGTTCACAGGCAGAGAAATTATGGCTCTTTCAATATCTAGATGGCAGCAAAAATGTGTTGAGCTTTTCATTTGATATTTACCTAATTATTTCAGATAATTATTGAAACTGTCTAATCAAGCTAAACACACTTATCAGAATTACCCTGGCCTGTCCTTTTGTGTACATACTGAAACCCTCGGGCTTTCTTTTCTATTATTTATATACCTACAAGGTGTTACCTTCAGTTTCTTAATTGAATCATCGTTCATAGTCTGTTTGTGTGTGTATGTGTGTGTGTGTGTGCGTGCATGTGTGTGTGTGTGTAATTTTTTGAAATTCTTCTTCCACCCTCAGGAGTCCCCTGCAGTGAACTGGCTGCCTTGCCTTTTATTATTTTTCTTATTTACTATTATTTATTATTATTCCTTTACTAAATGCTCAGAGGACCATATGGATTTGGCTGCTTCCATACAAATATGGAAAAAATACTTCCATGCAAAAAAATATTTCTTTTTATTCTGATGTGGGCATGAGAGGGCAGCTGGGTAGTTGAGAGAATTATCTGATATATCCTCCTGGCATTTGTCAGCGGCTACAAAAACCCTGATAACTTATGTTAGCTTATCACATAGCCACCGCTGCATCTACATTTGAGAAATCAGTTCAATTCTTCAGAGCGTGCTTGCATGGAAAGAGAAGTCAGAAATTATGATGCTCAGATTGAAGAATTAGAAACTGAGGTAGACAGAAAATATAGACTGTATAAGGCCACTCAGCCAAGCCCTCCGGATTTAAGGGTCACTCCATCACCCTGATTATCTACTAAGTATATAACAAAGACCATTGAATTATATTAGATTAGAGGTTTATGGTTTCCATAGTTTAGTGTGCCACCACCATCTCTTAGAATAGTGAATAAAATTGGCACTACATTGCAAGGAAACTTGAATCGACATGCTTTCATTGAGATTCAAAGTGAAATCCAGAATATATTAGTGGATGTATCTTTTTGTTCTTTTAAAATTGGTGAGATCCCATTTCTTTAGAAGTAAGAAAAAATGTATTGTTACTTCTTAGAGACACTTCCATTCTTTTTCTTTCTAGGTTATTCTGTTCCATTCTAAATAGGTAACATTTCCATGACCATTATTCTCAAAAATACATTTAATAATGTTCAAAATGTTTATGGCAGCATAGATAAGCATGGGGTGACAAGCCAGTTGGCAAGAAATATTGCCCTCTCATTGTTTATAACCTAAGTGTGGTCTGACACCAAGTCCCACGTACAAAAAGACTGGGAAGAGTAAAGTCTAGTGCTTACACTGTGCTGGAAGTCTCTTGAGATTATCAACTTTACCTATTTGTTCCCATGCAGACATAACCATCCCTGGAGATTGCCTTTTCACCTAACTTTCAAAATGCTTTAATTATTAAAGACATGGCAGCTTACACACAGGTCATTTCCTCATCATCTTCTGGAACTTTAAAAATCTCTCTCTTCTAAAAGTAGAAGCAGAGGTGAAGAGAAAAGCTTTAGTGTTTCTATGACTTATCCATAATTGAACTCTCTCTTATAAAAAAGAAATAAATAGAACAACAAAAAGTAAGTCTTTACTACTACTTTCTTCATATACTTATTTGTTCACACATGATCTAAGAAGCCTTTTATAATCTTTGTACCAATACCAGCTTTTTGACGACAGAAGATCAAAGCCTCCCCAGTTTGGGAGCAACTTTTCTGCATAAATAAGTGCAGCATCACTGTATTTTGAGGCTATGTAAAGAACCTTAAGTTAACCAGTAAAACTGAGTTATTTTTAAGGAAGCTGATGTCAAGACCTGGACCCAGAGACTCAGAATATTACAACAGACACCCCGGCTCCCCACCAAAAACCCAGCAAGAGACTTTGTGATATTTATGTTTAAAGACTGCACCGGCAGGACAACATTTATGAGGCTTTTGCAAGTGAAGTACACCAATCATGAGTAGAAGGCTCAGCTCAGTCTAACAACATCTTATCTTTCTCTTCGTCATTTATTAGATCCCTGTTGGCCTCTGAGTATTGTCTGTGGACTGGAAATGTATGATATAAATCTTTGCTAGTCTTTTTAAAAGAGACTTTGATTGTCTCAAGGGAGAGTGTCATTGGGTTAATTCCATCCAGGAACCTCAAGTCATTATAGCATAAAGAATATAGGTCATATTTATCATCAAATTCTGGATAAACCTTTTCCAAGTACGATTCTTCTTCACTGAGATACAAACATTTCTTTCCTAATCACTAATTTTATGTTTAGTTTTGTTCTTAGAGGAAAGTAATTTTTAGTGGGATGGAAGGTAATATCTTTGTGGCTCTTTTCTCTTCCTTTTCATTGTCACACATATCTTCCATTGTCCCCATCTCTGCAGCATGTTCATAAAATTTATATCAGATCTTACAATGTTATTTTCTAGGCTTTTTAGTATGTATTATTTTTCCCACAAAAGAGTGTATTTCCTGAATATCTGATTCCTGTTTATAATCTACTCATCTATTGTTTTCCAAAATGCCTGCCAACAATAAATGCTTCATAAATGGTTGTTGGCAAAATGTATGAATAAATACAGTTGCTATTTTAAAATATGTCATTCACATCTTTCTTTAAAAAAAAATCAGACCTTAAACCTCCCTCTTTAACTCTCTATTGTTTCCTGAACTGAATGTTGTCTTTCACATCCTACCCCTAACACTTTCTACAACCATTTCCCTATAATTCCGTGATGTCCGTGTGTTCCTGCTAACCTGAACTTCTTTTTATTCCTCAAAGAAAATATAATCTTCTCTGATAAAATAGACTTTAAACCAACAAAGATCAAAAGAGACAAAGAAGGCCATTACATAATGGTAAAGGGATCAATTCAACAAGAAGAGCTAACTATCCTAAATATATATGCACCCAATACAGGAGCACCCAGATTCATAAAGCAAGTCCTCAGTGACCTACAAAGGGACTTAAACTCCCACACAATAATAATGGGAGATTTTAACACCCCACTGTCAGCATTAGACAGATCAACGAGACAGAAAGTTAACAAGGATATCCAGGAATTGAACTCAGCTCTACATAAAGTGGACCTAATAGACATCTACAGAACTCTCCACCCCAAATCAACAGAATATACATTTTTTTCAGCACCACACCACACCTATTCCAAAATTGACCACATAGTTGGAAGTAAAGCTCTTCTCAGCAAATGTAAAAGAACAGAGATTATAACAAACTGTCTCTCAGACCACAGTGCAATCAAACTAGAAGTCAGGATTAAGAAACTCAGTCAAAACCGCTCAACTACATGGAAACTGAACAACCTGCTCCTGAATGACTATTGGGTACATAATGAAATGAAGGCAGAAATAAAGATGTTCTTTGAAACCAACGAGAACAAAGACACAACATACCAGAATCTCTGGGACACGTTCAAAGCAGTGTGTAGAGGGAAATTTATAGCACTAAATGCCCACAAGAGAAAGCAGGAAAGATCCAAAATGGACACCCTAACATCACAATTAAAAGAACTAGAAAAGCAAGAGCAAACACATTCAAAAGCTAGCAGAAGGCTAGAAATAACTAAAATCAGAGCAGAACTGAAGGAAATAGAGACACAAAAAACCCTTCAAAAAGTTAATGAATCCAGGAGCTGGTTTTTTGAAAAGATCAACAAAATTGATGGACCGCTAGCAAGACTAATAAAGAAGAGAGAAGAATCAAATAGATGCAATAAAAAACGAAAAAGGGGATATCACCACCGATCCCACAGAAATACAATCTACCATCAGAGAATACTACAAACACCTCTATGCAAATAAACTAGAAAATCTAGAAGAAATGGATAAATTCCTCGACAAATACACCCTCCCAAGACTAAACCAGGAAGAAGTTGAATCTCTGAATAGACCAATAACAGGTTCTGAAATTGTGGCAATAATCAATAGCTTACCAACCAAAAAGAGTCCAGGACCTGAGGGATTCACAGCTGAATTCTACCAGAGGTACAAGGAGGAACTGGTACCATTCCTTCTGAAACTATTCCAATCGATAGAAAAAGAGGGAATCCTCCCTAACACATTTTACGAAGCCAGCATCGTCCTGATACCAAAACCTGGCAGAGACATAACCAAAAAAGAGAATTTCAGACCAATATCCCTGATGAACATTGATGCAAAAATCCTCAATAAAATACTGGCAAACCGAATCCAGCAGCACATCAAAAAGCTTATCCACCATGATCAAGTGGGCTTCATCCCTGGGATGCAAGGCTGGTTCAACATACGCAAATCAATACATGTAATCCAGCATATAAACAGAACCAAAGACAAAAACCACATGATTATCTCAATAGATGCAGAAAAGGCCTTTGACAAAATTCAACAACCCTTCATGTTAAAAACTCTCAATAAATTAGGTATTGATGGGACGTATCTCAAAATAATAAGAGCTATCTACAACAAACCCACAGCCAATATCATACTGAATGGGCAAAAACTGGAAGCATTCCCTCTGAAAACTGGCACAAGACAGGGATGCCCTCTCTCACCACTCCTATTCAACATAGTGCTGGAAGTTCTGGCCAGAGCAATCAGGCAGGAGAAGGAAATAAAGGGTATTCAATTAGGAAAAGAGGAAGTCAAATTGTCCCTGTTTGCAGATGACATGATTGTATATCTAGAAAACCCCATTGTCCCAGCCCAAAATCTCCTTAAGCTGATTAGCAACTTCAGCAAAGTCTCAGGATACAAAATTAATGTACAAAAATCACAAGCATTCTTGTACACCAATAACAGACAAACAGAGAGCCAAATCATGAGTGAACTCCCATTCACAATTGCTTCAAAGAGAATAAAATACCTAGGAATCCAACTTACAAAGGATGTGAAGGACCTCTTCAAGGAGAACTACAAACCACTGCTCAATGAAATAAAAGAGGATACAAACAAATGGAAGAACATTCCATGCTCATGGGTTGGAAGAATCAATATCGTGAAAATGGCCATACTGCCCAAGGTAATTTATAGATTCAATGCCATCCCCATCAAGCTACCAATGACTTTCTTCACAGAATTGGAAAAAACTACTTTAAAGTTCATATGGAACCAAAAAAGAGCCCGCATCGCCAAGTCAATCCTAAGTCAAAAGAACAAAGCTGGAGGCATCACGCTACCTGACTTCAAACTATACTACAAGGCTACAGTAACCAAAACAGCATGGTACTGGTACCACAACAGAGACATAGATCAATGGAACAGAACAGAGCCCTCAGAAATGATGCCACATAGCTACAACTATCTGATCTTTGACAAACCTGACAAAAACAAGAAATGGGGAAAGGATTCCCTATTTAATAAATGGTGCTGGGAAAACTGGCTAGCCATATGTAGAAAGCTGCAACTGGATCCCTTCCTTACACCTTATACAAAAATTAATTCAAGATGGATTAAAGACTTATATGTTAGACCTAAAACCATTAAAATCCTACAAGAAAACCTAGGCAATACCATTCAGGACATAGGCGTGGGCAAGGACTTCATGTCTAAAACACCAAAAGCAATGGCAACAAAAGCCAAAATCGACAAATGGGATCTCATCAAACTAAAGAGCTTCTGCACAGCAAAAGAAACTATCATCAGAGTGAACAGGCAACCTACACAATGGGAGAAAATTTTTGCAACCTACTCATCTGACAAAGGGCTAATATCCAGAATCTACAATGAACTCAAACAAATTTACAAGAAAAAAACAAACAACCCCATCAAAAAGTGGGCAGAGGACATGAACAGACACTTCTCAAAAGAAGACATTTATGCAGCCAAAAAACAGATGAAGAAATGCTCCTCATCACTGGCCATCAGAGAAATGCAAATCAAAACCACAGTGAGATACCATCTCACACCAGTTAGAATGGCCATTATTAAAAAATCAGGAAACAACAGGTGCTGGAGAGGATGTGGAGAAATAGGATCACTTTTACACTGTTGGTGGGACTGTAAACTAGTTCAACCATTGTGGAAGTCAGTGTGGCGATTCCTCAGGGATCTAGAACTAGAAATACCATTTCACCCAGCCATCCCATTACTGGGTATATACCTAAAGGACTATAAATCATGCTGCTATAAAGACACATGCACACGTATGTTTATTGCGGCACTATTCACAATAGCAAAGAGTTGGAACCAACCCAAATGTCCAACAACGATAGACTGGATTAAGAAAATGTGGCACATATACACCATGGAATACTATGCAGCCATAAAAAATGATGAGTTCCTGTCCTTTGTAGGGACATGGATGAAACTGGAAAACATCATTCTCAGTAAACTATCGCAAGGACAAAAAACCAAACACCGCATGTTCTCACTCATAGGTGGGAATTGTACAATGAGAGCTCATGGACACAGGAAGGGGAACATCACGCTCCGGGGACTGTTGTGGGGTGGGGGGAGGGGGGAGGGACAGCATTAGGAGATGCACCTAATGCTAAATGACGAGTTAATGGGTGCAGGAAATCAACATGACACATGGATACATATGTAACAAACCTGCACATTGTGCACATGTACCCTAAAACCCTAAAGTATAATAAAAAAAAAAGAAAATATAATCTTCTATAACTTTGAAAGTTCTTCCTGTCTTTTCCATTTGTGAATGTAAATTTATCCTTCAAAATACAGATCAAATGTTACCTCCTTGTGAATCCTTATTTGGTTCTCCAGAGTAACTCTTTGTTAGTACTTAAGTGACGCTTTCTAACTATCTCTACTATATCAATCACACTGAAAATGCAATATTGGGATTATTTACTCATTTGGAATCCCACGAAAAACACACAAACACCACACACACTGCATACAAACCTCTCTGAGCATAGATACATCTTATTTCTTGTATCTAACTAATCACCGAACATAGTACTTGAAAGATAATTAGGTATTAAATGTGTATTTGTTAAATGAAAGAATAATTAAAATGATGAATCAGTGAATGGTTAGAATAGGAATTTAGGGGCTGGCAAAAAATTGACCTGTTTTAACCACTTCTAGCTTTTGATCTTCAGAAAGTGTCTTGCCTTTCTTGAGCTTCCATTTTTTCATCTCTAAAATAGGATAGTACTTCCATAATAGAGCTGTGATAAAGGGTATAAAAGATAATTCATGGAAATACTTGGCAGTGTCTGGACGAAGAGTAAGAAGTAAAAGAAGAGGAAGAAGAAAGAGGAGGAGATGTAGGAGAAAAAGAATAAGGATAAGGAGGAAAAGGAGATGCACTAATGATAAACTCATTTAACCAAAAGTGAATGGAGAAGCAAGAATAATGTAGACAAAAACCCAAGTAATTAAAGGGTAATTCTGGTCTGGAGCTCCCATTATTAGATTGTATAGGAAAAAAAGAAGAAATAGTGATGATGATATGGTTTGGCTGTGTCCCCACCCAAATCTCATCTTGAATTGTACTTCCATAATTCCCACATATTGTGGGAGGGACCCAGTGGGGGATAATTTGAATCACGGCAGCAGTTTCTCCCACACTGTTCTCTTGGTAGCAAGTAAATCTCATGAGATCTGATGGTTTTATCAGGGGTTTCCACTTTTGCATCTCTCTCATTCTTTCCTTGCCTGCTGCCACCTATGTAAGATGGGACTTGCTCCTTCTCACTTTCTGCCATGATTGTGAGGCTTCCCCAGCCATGTGGAACTGTAAGTCCAATTAAACCTCTTTCTTTTGTAAATTGCCTTGTCTCAGGTATGTTTTTATTAGTGGTGTGAAAACAGACTAATATAGTAAATTGGTACCAGGAGTGAGATGTTACTGAAAAGATACCCAAAGATGTGGAAGTGACTTTGGAACTGGGTAACAGATAGAGGTTGGAATAGTTTGGAGGGCTTAGACAAAGATAGGAAAATGTTGGAAAGTTTGGAATTTCCTACGGACTCATTGAATGGCTTTAACCAAAGCCTAAAGAGATATGGACAATAAGGTTCAGGCTGAGGTGGTCTCAGATGGAGATGAGGAACTTGTTGGGAATTGGAGCAAAGGTGACTCTTGTTATGTTTTAGCAGAGACTGGCAGCATTTTGCCCCTGCTCTAGAGATTTGTGGAACTTTGAACTTGAGAGAGATGATTTAGGGTACCTGGTAGAAGAAATTTCTAAGCAGCAAGGCAGTCAAGAGGTGACTTGGGTGCTGTTAAAAGCATTCCGTTTTAAAAAAGAAACAGAGTATAAAAGTTTGGAAAATTTGCAGCCTGACAATGTGATAGAAAAGAAAAACTCATTTTCTGCAGAGAAATTCAAGCCAGCTGCAGAAATTTGCATAAGTAATGAGGGGCCAAATGTTATTCCCCAAGACAATGGGGAAAATGTCTCCAGGCCATGTCAGAGGGCTTCACGGCTCCCGTCACAGACCCGGAGGCCTAGGAGTAAATGGTTTTGTGAGGGGGCCCATGGTCCCCATGCTATGTGTAGCCTAGGGACTTGCTCCCCCACATCCCAGCTGCTCCAGCTGTGGCTGGAAAAGGCCAGTGAACAGCTTGGACTGTAGCTTCAGAGGGTGCAAGCCCCAAACCTTGGCAGCTTCCACATGATGTTGAGCCTGTGAGTGCACAGCAGTCAAGAATTGGGGTTTGGGAACCTCTTCCTAGATTTCAGAAGATGTATGGAAACATCTGGATGCCCAGACAGAAGTTTGCCGCAGAGGCAGGGTGCTCATGGAGAACCCGTGCTAGGGCAGTGTGGAAGGGAAATGTGGGTTGGAGTCCCCACACAGAGTCCCTACTGGGACACTGCCTAGTGCAGCTGAGAAGAGGGCCACAGTCCTCCAGACCCCAAAATGGTAGATCTACTGGCAGCTTGCATTGTTTGCCTGGAAAAGCCACAGACACTCAATGCCAGCCCACGAAAGCAGCTGAAAGGGAGGCTGTACCCTGCAAAACCACAAGAACGGAGCTGCCCAAGACCATGGAAACCCACCTTTTCCATCAGCATGACCTGGATGTGAGACCTGGAGTCAAAGGAGATCATTTTGGAGCTTTAAAATTTGACTTCCCTGCTGGATTTTGGACTTGCATGGGCCCTGTAACCCCTTCGTTTTGGACAATTTCTCCCATTTGGAATGGCTGTATTTACTCAATGCCTGTACCCCCATTGTATCTAGGAAGTAATTAGCTTTCTTTTGATTTTACAGGCTCATAGGCAGAAGGAACTTGCCTTGACTCAGATGAGACTTTGGACTGTGGACTTTTGGGTTAGTGCTGAAATGAGTTAAGACTTTGGGGGAATGTTGGGAAGTCATGATTGGTTTTGAAATGTGAAGACATAAGATTTGGGGGGGCCAGGGGTGAAACAATGCGATTTGGCTGTGTCCCCACCCAAATCTCATCTTGAATTGTACTCTCATAATTCCCACATGTTGTGGGAGGGACCTGTTGGGAGATAATTTGAATCATGGGGGCTGCTTCCCCCATACCGTTCTCGTGATAGTGAATAAGTCTCATGAGATCTGATGGCTTTATCAGGGGTTCCCACTTTTGCATCTCTCTCATTCTTTGCCTGCTGTCATCCATGTAAGACAGGATTGGCTCCTCCTTACCTTCCACCATGATTGTGAGGCTTCCCTGGCCACGTGGAACTGTGAGTTCAATTAAACCTCTTTCTTTTGTATATTTCCCAGTCTCAGGTATGTCTTTATCAGCAGCATGAAAACAGGCTAATACAGATGACAAAAGAAGTTGTCATGTATCTGCTAAGTTCAGTTATCCATTCTAAATCTTTTCAGCTATTGCAGATATTCAAAAGAATGGGCAGGAATTTAAAAAGAAAAGTAGTTATAATATGAAGTGATAAATGTTTAACAGTTTGTCTCCTTAAAAATGTTTTAATAAAAATAAAAACATCATTTAAAAATATTACTCTTATGGTGTTTTTCACTGCAGATGCCTACTGTGGGGACAAAATATCAAAGCAATATTCCCAAGACATTGTTAAGAATATGAAGAGCTTAAAAAATTTGACAGGGAATTAGATTTTTTTAAATTGCCATAGTACATTGTCATTATCATTACAGGCATGTTTCAAAGGGGAGCGAAGGAATGGGGCTTTCCAGAGAGTCAAATTTCATTAACCAAAACAATTTCTGAATCCATTGTTATAGCAACATCAAAGCCATTGAAAATGAATAAGGTCTCACAAAGAAATTTTTAAATGGATTAATAAGGGGATTTTAGTGTAAGAGTAGGAGTGTGGTTCAGGGCTCATTCCCCAGGGAGGGATGGAAAGGAAAGAGAGAAGAATTCTTCAAACTTTCGAATAGCCTTTATCCCCAAATAAGTGACATTTAGTCAACTGTGGGCTAGGAGTCTCCAGAGGCAGCCGGAGCTAACTTCTTACATCTCAAGTCACCCTTTGCTACTAACCAAGAAAGCCTGGGGCAGGATAGAGAGGCTGATATCAGTTTAAATCCTTTATAAAAAGCCACTCCTGGCCATTACTGCAGCGAAAAGTCCCGCAGAGCTGAGCACTCATGATGTGTGACTTCACTGAGGACCAGATCGCAGAGTTCAAGGAGGCCTTCCAGCTGTTTGACCGAACAGGTGATGGCAAGATCCTGTACAACAAATGTGGGGATGTGATGAGGGCCCTGGGTCAGAACCCCACTAACACTGAGGTGGTCAAGGTTCTGGGGAACCCCAAGAGTAATTAGATGAATGTGAAGGTGCTGGACTTTGAGCACTTTCTGCCCATGCTGCAGACGGTGGCCAAGAACAAAGACCAGGGCACCTATGAAGATTACGTAGAAGGACTTCAGGTGTTTGACAAGGAAGGAAATGGCACCATCATGGGTGTTGAATTCTGGCATGTTCTTGTCACACTGGGTGAGAAGATAACAGAGGAAGAAGTAGAGGTGCTGGTGGCAGGGAACGAGGGCAGCAATGGTTGTATCGACTATGAAGCATTTGTGAGGCATATCCTGTCAGGGTGACGGGCCCATGGGGCAGAGCTCGTCCTTACAGTGCTGAATGGCTGAGGACCTTCCCAGTCTCCCAGAGCCCATGTTGTCTTCCCCTGGTGAGATTTTCTATCTATCCTGAAGGCTCCCTAGGCTCTCTTATCACAGCGCCTTTCCCATACTGTCTCTCTTGGATGACATTTGCCATCAGCATTCACCAAATAAACTTGTTGTCTGTGCCTCCCCCCAAAAGAAGCCACTCCTATGCTCATACCTGCCATCATCACGTAGAACATCCTTGTTGCTCAGAAGCATCTAAATAGGACACTCTCTATACACACGCATGCACACATACACGAGAGAATAGATATGTATCCCATATCCTCTCTACTTCCTCAAACCTGTGATGAACACACACTGGCAGTGCCAAAGATTCTAGAACTTAAATACTATTAAGTCATTTTGATATCATCAGAGTCAAAAGTGAAAAAAATATTGAGAGACAAGTGGCTTTAAGGATCCTTTGACGGCCCCTAAATCATCTGTTTATTTCAAAAAGGGTTGCCAATGGTAAAAAGAAACTTCTTCAGTTGAAATTAGGTTTGGTTTCCAAAGTATTCTTTCAAATAAAAGAATCAAATTATCAACCTAATTTAAAAAGCTACTATATACACATGTGTACATACATTCCACTTATGTGTTTATGTATGTTCACTTGCATGCTACATACACACACAACAGACCTACAGCAACTTTCATCATCTTTCACCCCACTGTGCTCAACAACATGATTTACACATAGTAGGCCTTCAGCCATTTTTTAAATGAAGTTATGGATGTTGTAATCAAAGTGCATACATGTGACCACATACATATAGTTACTGACATCACCATAAAAGTGATTGATACTCCCTCAGAGAGCTTTCAGTTTCCAAAGTATATGCCAAAATGAATGTGCTCTGAGAATACACTGGAACTGAGGGTCAGAAAATGTCCAGTTTCCATCTCCTGTCACAGCCCCAAACACTATTATTATTTGCAGAGGGCCAGTGATTTGCTTGGCACTGCACACGCCTCACAGGAGAATGCTGTATCTCTGCCCAGTGGGGTTTGAAGAACAGGGCTTGTAGGACATAAAAGACAAGTAAGAACTGGCAAGAGAGAGGAGCCATCTAAGCCTGTGGCTTAAAATGCCATTAAAATAATCATTAAAACCAGACGCCTAACACACCCCATGATCTAGGCCAAAAACATAGGAAAATATAAGATTTTTCACCCTTTAACCACAAGCTCTTTGTGTAATTGGTAAGCATCAAGAAAGGGAGTGATAAATTCCTCCCTAGGTATTCGAGGAGACAGTTGTATTGTTGTGAGTGTTGTCATTATACATTATGCGCCCACAGTCTCATAGTTTATGTTGGGATACATACAAAAGCACGACCCATGGTGTGGATTGTTTTAGCAGCCAAGAGGTATTCTCCAGGCTGCCTAGGATATCAGCTTGTAAAGACTAACAACATCTTATCTAAGAAAAGTGAAGCCCCAGGGTGACATCTCTTGTAGTGCCATTTAAGGACCACAGACAATTTCTTTTTTTTCGACAGAGTCTAGCTCTGTCACCCAGGCTGGAGAGTGCAGTGGCGTGATCTGGGCTCACTGCAACCTCCACCTCCCAGGTTCAAATGGGCACCTCCCTGCCTTGGCTTGCTGAGTAGCTGGGATTGCACATGCCTGCCACCATGCCCGACTAATTTTTGTATTTTTAGTAGAGACAGAGTTTTGTTATGTTGGTCAGGCTGGTCTCGAACTCCTGACTTCTGGTGATCCTCCCACCTCAGCATCCCAAAGTGCTGGGATTACAGGCCTGAGCCAACGGATGACTTTTGATCATCCAAAGAAAGGCATCCTTCAAATGCCAATTTCATTTCTTAGTGAGTGCAGGATGCTATCACAGAACACTATAGCCTGGGTGTCTCATAAGCAACAGAAATTTATTTCTCACAGTTCTGGAGCCTGAAAGTCTGAGATCAAGGTGCCGGCACGATCAGCTTCTGCGTAGTGTCCTCTTCCAAGTTGCAGATGGCCATCTTCTCATTGTATCATCACATAGAGGAAAGAGGACAAGAGGAGTCTTTGGAATATCTCTTATTGGGGCACTAATTCCATTCATGAAGGCTCCACCCTTACAACCTAATTACCTCCCAAAGACCCTACCTCCTAATACCATCACAGTGAAGGGTAGGATTTCAACATGTGAATTTTATGGGATGAAAACATTCAGTTCATAACGTTCCTCAAATAGGAAAAGCATGTCAAGAATCCTGTGAAGAAATGCCAGCCTGTGTGGTAGGCCAAAAAAATTTTAAAAAAGCTCCACAAATATATTCATGTCCTAATCCCCAGAACCTGTGAATATATTACCTTACATATCAAAGGAAGTATTTGCAACTGGGAACAATGACTCATGCCTATAATCCCAGCACTTTGGGAGACAGAGATATGCAGATCACCTGAGGCCAGGAGTTCGAGACCATCTTGACCAACATGATGAAACCCCATCTCTACTAAAAATACAAAAATTAGCCAGGTGTGGTGGCACACACCTGTAATCCCAGCTACTTTGGAGGCTGAGGCAGGTGAATCACTTGAACCCACGAGGCAGAGGTTGCAGTGAACTGAGATTTTGCCAGTGCACTCCAGCATGGGCTACAGGGTGAGACTTTGTCTCAAAGAAAAAAAAAGTCTTTGCAGATGTGAACTCAGGGACCTTGATATGGAGAGATTATCCTTGATCACAAGGGTCCTTATAAAGGAGAGGCAGGAGGGTGAGAGTCAAAGCAGGAGATGTGAGGATGTAAGTAGAGGTCAAAGTGATGTAAGAAAACATGCTACAAGCCAAGGAATGCAGGGGGCTTCTGGAAATTGGAAAAGACAAAGAATTAAAATCTCTCCTGGAACCTCCAGAAGAAATACAGTCCTGCTGACACCTTGATTTTAGGACTTATGACTTCCAGAAATCTAAGATTATAGACTTGAGTTGTTTTTAAGTCATTAAGGTTGTGATAATTTGTTACGGCAACAGTAGAAAACTAATACCTAGTGAAATTTTAAAAAATCATTCTCTCAAAATGGTCCTAACAATAGACACATCTAGGATCCTGCCAACATATTCTAACCCTTTCAGAAAGTAGCTGGTAAGTCCAACTGTGGTGGCTCATGCATGTAATCTCAGCACTTTGGGAGGCCAAGGTGGGAGGATCACTTGAGCTCAGAAGTTTGAGACCGGCCTGGGCAACATGAGGAAACTCTGTCTCTACAAAAAATACAAAAATTAGCTGGGCCTGGTGGTTCATGCTTGTAGCCCCTCCTACTCAGGAGGCTGAGCTGGGAGGACCAGGAGGTTGAGGCTGCTGTGAGCCGTGATAGAACCACTGTACTCCAGTCTGGGTAACAGAGTGAGACCCTGTCTCGAAAAAAAAAAAAAAAGGAAAGAAAGTATCTCGAGATACTTTTGAAGCAAATAGGTCTTGTATATTCCCCCAAAGACACAGCCTAGAGGTATAAAATATGTTAACAGTATCTCTGTTTAAAACACCACCTACAGAACTTCTGAAAAAGTAGCATTTTTTTTCCCAAATAGCTCTGTACCAGTTCAGAACTCCCAGGCAATGTATCACGTATGGCTCAAAAACTAGTCCTTAAGGCCATCCTGAATAATTCTTTCCACTTCTAGTTGTGATTATTAATCACACGGATCCGTGAGTACCGTTAGAGTAAGTGCTTCTGCCTTTTTCCCTACTACTTTAACAGACAAGGTCTACATGTATAAAATCAAGATCGTTTTCCTGACCTTGGATAGCTATAAGTATGCCTAGAGTTTAAGTTTCTGTACTGTTACAGGTTTGCCTCTGATACCTTCTTCCCAGACTATTGAAAAGCAAGTTGGCTTTTCTTTTTTATTTGGTTTAGTTTTGCTTCTACAGTTAGCCTCCTAGGTTCTGACCCCCAAGTTGCCATGCAGATAAAAGCTGCCCTGGCTACTAAAATCTCCTCCTACATTCCAGGAATTGTTCTTCAGTTCCATGCACCAATGCTAAGGTAGGCAAAATAATTTCCATGCCAACTTGTGCTCCACCCTGCTACCTAGGAAACAAAGCAGAACCAACTCTAGCTTTCTATGTCTTACAGAGATTTTAACAATCCTGCTTTTGTTGTTGTTGTCTTAATCTCTGTTCTGCAGATATTTAAGATAAGTCCCAGAGGGATAAGGGATACCTAGAGATCAATGTCAACAGCATGGAGACTGATAAACTCTGCTATATTCAAAACTCTCCTGATGGAGAAAATGGGACTAGATTTAATTCCTTGTTATGAACTGAATGTTTGTTCCCCCAACCTCCGCCCCTCACAAATTTACAGGTTGAAATCCTAACCTCCAATGTGATGGTTTTAGAAGGTAGAGTCTTGGAGAGGTAACTCAGTAATTAGGTTGGAGCCCTCATGAAGGGGAATAGTGCCCTTATAAAAAGAGAGCCCAGAGAAGTTTCTTACCTTTTTTCCACCACATGTTGACACAATGGGAAGGCAAGGGTTGGCAATCCAGAAGAGGGCCTTCACTACGTTGGCACCCTGATCTCAGCTTTTCAGCCCCCAGAAATGTGATGAATAAATTTCTGTTGTTTATAAGACACCCGGGTTATGGTCATTTGTTATAGCAGCCTGAACTAAGATACCTTCTGCCTTCGATAGCTAGAAAACGGAATACAATACACAAGGAAACAGTTTTTAGACATTGAAAAACTGGTAGCACAGTACTGTGATTCCCAAGAGAGGGGACACAAATGAGGTGAGTCTCATACTTTCTTCCAGAACCGACTGGAAGTGGTTTATATACCATAGCGGTATATACCTATCGCAAGGACCATCCCAAACATAGCATGGTGGTTTCACTGAGTTAAGTAAAGACTGAAGTTCAGCCAGACTCAGGTGGCTGTAATTTTCAGGGTAGAGTACCAAAAAGGAAGGAGGTTGCTATGAATGGAATTGTGTCCCCTCAAAATTCATATGTTGAAGCCTTAATCCCAATGTAATGTTGGAGGTGGAGCATTTGGGAGGTAACCAGAGTTAGAAGAGGTCATGAAGGTGGGGTCTCCATGTTGGGATTGGTATCCTTATAAGAAGGGGAAGACAGAGCTCTCTCTCTTTCTCTATCATGTAAAGACAAGGCAAGAAGGCCACAACTCAAGGACAGAACCCTGACCAGACACCAACTCTGCTAGCACCTTGACCTTGGACTTCCCAACCTTCAGAGCTGTGAGAAATTTCTGTTGTTTGAGCCACCTAGTTTATAGTATTTTGTTACATAGCCCAAGTTGACTAAGACAAAGGTATGTAGAGCAAGAACCCTCAGAAATCATAATGTGGTCCATTTGAATCTGTTATTAATACAAAATTGCAGATACATGTATACTATGAAACTATGTAAGGCAGTGTACCAGGGAAATAAAAGTTACATAAAGCAGAATGACAAGGAAATATATGTTAAACAATTAGCAGAGTTCACACAGGGCTGGTAAATGCCCTAGTTACTATTCACCAAAATGCAGAGTCCCCATGGAATACCTGGACATTAGATGGTGATGCCAGGAAAGTCACACCTTATAGTGACTCAAAATTTGCCTTAAAGAGTACTCTAAATCCATCATGACAAAGCTTAAAAACAAACTTCAAATGGGACAGGCTCAACTAACTACTCAACATTAACATGCTTTAAAGACATACAACAAACATCAGGGCAAAAGAAAACAAACAAACAAAAAACAGTCATAATGACCAGGAAAATAATGTTGCCCATAATCAAGACAAAAATCAGTTAATAGAAAATTACTCATATAGAGAAGATGAAAAAATGGCATTAGCAGGACTTTGAACAGCTATTAAGGAATGATAATTATATTACAAAACTTAAGAGAAAATTAAGCAGCATCTTTTCGAATAACGCGAATAAAACAACAAATCAAAAGTAAAGTTATAAAATATGCTTCACTGAGAAGAAATTTTAAAATACACATCAAAATTTGTGGAATAGAGCTAAAACGGCTTAGAGAAAAATTTAAAGCATTAAAGTTTTATATTAGAAAAGATCTAAAATCAATGATCTAACCCTCCACTATGAAAAATAACCTAGATTAAAGAGAACACATTAAATTTCACATACATAGAAATGAAAAAATACTAAGGAAAAATGTGCCAGTCAATGAAATAGAAAATGAACAAATAATAGAAAAAATAAATAAAACCAAAATTTTATTATTGTTACAGAGAAGCAAACTGGTAGACTTAAAGCTCTAGAGAGAGAGAGGAGGGAAAAGGAGAAAAAAAGAGAGGGAGATGGGGAGAAAGAGGGAGAAAGAGAGAGAGAAAGAGAGAGAGAAAGAGAGAGAGAGAGAGAGACAGAGAATAACAGAGAGAATAAACAAATTATCAAATTACCAACATCAGGAATAAAAGTGGGGACATCACTAGAGATGCCACAGAGACTAAAATAATAAGGGAATATTTTAAACAACTTCATAATAAATTTGACCACTTAGATAAAACTAAAAAATACCTTGAAAATCACAAATTAACAAAACTGACTGACGAAGAGATAGAAAATCTGAATGATTAATGCCAATGAAAGACACTGAATTTGTAAGTAAAAATCTTCTTAGAAAGAAAATTCCAGTCCCAGGTGGCTTTATTGGCTTTGGCCAATTGTATTTTCCAAATACAGTTGCATTAATATCTTTTATCACACATGCTCTTTTGAAGCCTTGTCACACTCCATAAAGAAATGTAATATGATTCTTTTTTTTGAATCTGAGTGATTGTAGGACTTGCTTTTAATTAATAGAATGTGGTAGAATTACACTGCTTAACTTCCAACTCTAGTTATAAAAGGTAATTCCAATATTTAACAATGAGATGATATGGGAAAGCTACCCATATATCTTTTGGTTGAGAGCCAGCATCAACAACCAGACATGTGAGTTGAGTCTGGTCCTCAGATATCAAGTGACTTTAGCCTTTGAATCTACTGAGCTGAGGCACACAAAGTAGAAGAGTAAAGATAAGCCATCTCTGCTGTGGTCTGTCTGAATGCCTGACTCAGACTCTATGTGCACTAAAAATATGTTGTTTGAAACTCATCAATTTTAAAGTGGTTGGTTATGCAGCAATAGAACTGAAACACAATTCTGTAAAACATTTAAGGAATATTTAGATTTATTACAGAAAAGTACGTTTGCTGTAACATTCAAAAGATCAAATTCATCATATTAACAGAATAAAAAAGAAACACCATATGATCATCATAAATGCAGGAAATTAGGTTGACAAAGTTTGATAGCTATACATGATTTATGTTTTCAGAAATTAGGAATAGAAGGAATTTTTCCTAGTCACTTAGGGGTTTTGATGAAAAAACAAGCTAACATAATGCTAACATTATATTTAATAGTAAAAGAGGTGATGATTTCCTTCTGAGACTAGGATTAAGACAATAGTATCTACTGTTCATTTCTATTCAACATTGTGCTACAGATCCTTGTCAATCTGATAACAAAATAATAATAAGTAAAAGGCATACATATTGGAACAAAAAAAGTTAGACTTCATTATTTGAAAGATGACATGATCATCTATCTAAAAATTCCAAACAATCTACAAAATAAGAAAAAAGGCACCAGGTAAGTTTGTCAACTGTATGCAAATATAAATTGTTTTTTATATGCTACCAATGAAGCATTACAAATTAAAATTTTAAAAATACTATTACAATTGCAATTAAATGTTTAAGTATAAATTTAACAAGACGTGAGCATGACCTGTATACTAAAAACTACAAAACACTGCATAAACTACAAAACAATGCCGATGCCTAAATAAAATGCAGAGTTATAACATGTTCATGGATTAAAAGACTCAATATTGTTAAGATTTCTATAATTTTATTTATAAAATTAATGCAATCCCAATCAAGTTAGCAGCAGTCTATATTTGTCAAAAAATTGACAAGCTAAGTGGAAAATACATATGGGTATGCAAATAACCTAGAACAGCAGGGAAAAAAATTATGAAGAGAATAATACCTGATTTTATGACTTACTCTTAAGTGTGCTGTTATCATAAAAATAGAAATATATATTAGTGGAACAGAATGGCAAGTGTATTAGTCAGTTCTCACACTGCTATAAAGACTGAGACTGGGTAATTTATAAAGGAAAGAGGTGAATTGACTCACAGTTCCACATGGTGGGGGAGGCCTCAGGGAACTTACAATTATGGTGGAAAGGGAAGAAGCACATCTTTTATGGCAGCAGGCAAAAGAGAACAAATGAATGAAGGGGGAAGAGCCCCTTATAAAACCATCAGCTCTTGTGAGAATTCACTCACTATCATGAGAACAGCATGGGAAAACTACCCCCATGACCCAATCACCTCCTATCAGGTCCCGCCCTTGACACATGGGGATTAGGGGAATTACAATTTGAGATGAGATTTGGGTGGGGACACAGTGCCAAACCATGTCAGGGAGTCAGAAATATACCCACACATATATGTGGCTATGTATACATGTTAACTTTGACAAAGCTACCAAGAAAATCCAATAGAGAAATGGATAGTCTTTTGCACAATGGTGTGGGGATAAGTATTTGTACATATGGAACAGTGAGCCTTGACTCTTCCCTTCCACTATATAAAATATTAACTTGAAATGCATCATAGATGTAAACTTCTAAAAGAAAATATAAAACTTTCAAAAGAAAACAAGAGAAATCCTTACAAACTTGGAATAGGTTCAGATTTCTCAGATTAGTCACAAAGAATACAACTAATAAAAGAGAAATGGGCAAATTAGACTTCATCGTAAAAATAGAGAAAATATTTTTTCTCTTCCTTCCTTTTGGAAGGAAGATATTGATAAGAGAATGAAATAGCAAACAGACTGGAAGAAAATATTCGCAATAAATATATCTGGTATAGGAATTATTTCTAGAATATGAAGAACACTTGAAAATCAGTAATAGATCAAATAACCCTATATAAAAATGTTTTGTTCCAATACTTCACAAAAGAAGATGTATAAATAACCATAAGGACATTAAAATAAGCTCAGCATCTGTATTCATCAAGGTAATGAAAATTAGGACTACAAATAGATATCATTATAACCCCACTAAAATGGCTAAAATTAAAAAGCTTCTCTGTCCCAAGAGTCAGCAAGTATGTGGGACAACTGTTCCACACTGCTGGTAAGAATGTGAAATATTACAACTACTCAGGAAAACAGCTTGTCAGTTACTCTAACAAGATAATCATACACTGACCATCAGACATGGTAGTCCTAGATATCTGACCAAAATAAATGCAAACATGTATCTACAAAAAGAGTTGTACATGAATGTTCATAGCACCTTTATTTGCCATAGCTGAAATGAGAGAAAACCCAAATGTCCATCCACAGGTGACTGGATAAATAAATTGTGGTATATCCATGAAATGAAATTACGATAAGCAATGAAAAGAATATACTACTTTTATGTAATAATATGGATGAATCACAACAACACTGGCTTTACACGAGAGTATAAACTCTAAGATTATAATTACATGAAACTCCAAAAAATTCAAATCTAATCAGTGGTTGCCTGTGGCCAGAGGTTGAGGAATTGAAATTGACTACAAATGGGCACAATTTGGGGGCTGATAAATGTTCTATATTTAGGTTATAGAGGTGGTTACACAGATTTATATTTTCAAAATTTCTCAAAGTATATGCTCAAAATGGGTGCAGTTTATGTAACTTATACATATTTAACTTATGCCTCAGTTGATAATTTCTTCTCTTCTCCCAATACCAAAATACATACACATCCACAAACTCTGCCTATTCCACCCCTGTCTATATGTTATGTCTATGGATCTTTTCTATGGTGAGTTCCTTCCCAAGTGGTGCCTAAACAATTTAAGCAAATAGGACCCTGGGTACTGGGGTACTTTGTAAGCCCTGCCTGTACGTTTGTCCATATGCGTTCAGATATTATTCAATTTTACTCCCTCTGGAATTTGCAGCTATTCAAATCTACACAGTAATGAATGACTAAAAGCTAGTGGCAAAAGACAAGTATTTAAAGAATGACAGAAACAGGAAGAAATGCATATCTGGGGAAAGTCATTAACTGTCTTTCCTGTGATGAGTGACTTCCAGAGGGCAAGAACAAATATGTTCTACATCAAAGTATCCCTGTATACTTTTGAAGGAAGTTATTTCTGTCTGCTCAAAGATTTTATGAAATGCTATACTTGGTGATAACAGTTACCACTCTTCCACCCCTTCACTGGAATGGAATTACAACGCAAGAGAATAACAATTAAATATTATTTGAGCTGTGGTTTAGAATGCATATATTTAGGACTTTAACAGAACTGACACTGGGTGGCATTTGCCGAAGAGCGGTATGACATGACAATCAAATCTTTGAGAAAATAAATGACCACTCCACCGGAATGCTTAAGGTCAAGTCTATGGAGAACATTGTACCATCTTACAACTATTTTGATCTTCAGTATTTTTCTTTTTGGAGAAACATTTCTCTGAATTCCTTTTATTTAGACTTGTAGTTGAAGCCGCAGGCAAAAGTAGCAGGCCCATAAAATGATCTTCTCTCCACTGATGTATATACATTTCTTGGTCATTTATATAAACTCAGAAAGTCACATGGATACTCCAAAAATAGTGTAATATGAAAAAGTCATTTCCATCATAGTGTGTGATATTTTTCTGTATGTGCAGTTCATGTATTATATTCATTATGGTGTCATTTCATAGAATGATGCTCTCTGGGTAGCAGAAGAAAACACTAGGCAAATAGGGAAAACATCTGAGATTAAAAGTTTTCCAGGAAATATGTCGTAAGGCAACAATAAGTATGTGAATCATGGAAAGAGAACTATCTGGAGATCTCTGGGGACAAAAACTTCTAAGAATCATAAAAATGTGTTATCATGATTCCTGCTGGTAACTTGAGCCGACTTCAAAGCTTTCTTTAGGGGATTATGCCAAGAGGACCCATTATCAGAAAGGAGTAATTAGAGTGAATTATTATTATGTCCAACCTGCCTTAAATGGAGTACAGCTGCTGAGTCACACTATAAAAATGAAATTGGACCATTCATCTGCTTATGTAGTTTGTTTGAATTGTATATCTGGTTTTTAAAGCCTGAACAGTGACACCAGAAAAATAAAAAGTAATCACAGAGTTTAGCAGACATCAGACTTGAATGCCCTCTTATGTATTGCAACAAGGCAATATAATTTTCTGGACATTTTTAACACTGTAAAGATTAATTAGTTTTCATGGGGTGTTATTTAAACATAGAAATTTTATTCTATCATAAAAATAACCATTGTTCCCAGATGTGTCTGTTTAACTGTATTTATAGTGCTTGCAGTTGCAGTTCCTGGAGTCTCGCTATCTACTGCAAATGCTCATAAAGGAAAATTTAGACAGAAGGTCACAATATAATAAAATCCTTTCTCATTCACTTCCGAAATGAACTTGAGAGGAACAGGTGCATGGTCTGGGAGGAAGACTGAATGATGATTATCCAAAAGATTGCTTTTTTTTTTCTTTATTCTTTATTTTTTTCTTTTCCTTTCCCATTCAGTAGGTTCACCAAAATATCATGAGAGAGCAGTTTAATACAAATAGATGCATCTTACTCTAGTTAAAAAAAAAAAAAACAATTATGAAGAAGTAGAATTACATAGACAACTGATAAAAGAAGATGTAACTCATTTTTCCCTCATTTTTGATGCATACACATCTGGGAATTTCATACACAAAGTTAAGGAAGTAAACAGATGTCTGCTGTTGATCGAAATCTCTGGTGAACTTTCGGAGCCCAGTGGTAATTTGCCCAATGTCTCTCTCCTTATCAGAAGGTCATTATAAGCTCTCACCCTGGGAGTGAGCACCGCAGCCTGCCCAAGCAACATTCATCTGGCATCAATCCTGGTCATAAAACAAGCCCATGAGTAATTTAACAGCCCAGGTGTCTACAATTTCCAACTTCCAAACCATCTGCAAGCATGCAACCACTTTCAAATCATGGTTTCCCTATCTCTATTTAACGACAGTGAAGAGAACTCTAAGAATTGTAACCTAGTCCCAGACATACTTTGGTTGAGTGTTACACTCTTGCTCATTTCCCATCAAGTCAGCAAATACTGTGAGTGATCAAAGAGGAATGACATACTCCAGGAGTATAAAAGCAACTGGACCAATATCAGCAATGCAGCTTGCATAACCAGCAAATGCCTGATCTTGAAAAAGACTGTCTTGACTTGCCAATGTGTTCTTCAATCAACAGCTAGGAGAGTATGTTGGTGGTACCCAGACCCAGAAGCCTCAAACATCTGAAGTGGTTTACACTGCTAAAGATAAGGCAGCAGTTGTAATCAAAAACATTTCTAGCTGAATATATATTTTTGTCCTGGGTTTGAAGACACAAAAATAATGTATAGACTCTAAAGTTTATACCTATTTTAAAAACTAGGGAAAGAGAACTAGATAGAGGTGATGGTTGCAAAATGTTGTGAATGTACTAAATGCCACTGGATTGTACACTTTAAAATGGTTAATTTTATGTTGTATGAATTCCACCTTAATAAAAAATAATTTTAAATGATGAGAAAAAAATTAGATAAGGAATTAAGGCCAAAACATTCTGGGAACAATTCCTAAATAATTCTTTCATTCCACAAACATTTTTTGCACACTTAGAAGCAAAGTAAATACTAAGAAAAGCAATACTAAGGAATGAGACTCAGAAAATTAAGACACTTATATTCTCATACTTGAAAATCCCCAGAGGATTTAGAGCCAGGATATCTAGTCTTTTGTTGTTGTTGTTTTTGTTGTTATTCTAATAAAGTCTTCTGGGAAAGAAAATCTTTTCTCTGTCTTATCAAGCTAAGGTTCCAGAGTTAGAGATCCCGGCTTCCATCTGTGCAAGTCTAAGCATGCTGGTTAACCTCAACAAGTCTCACTTTTCCCATGAAAAAAGGAAGACAATAAAGAGATCAAACCTCAGAAGGATGTTTTGAGGATTTAATTAGATAACACAGGTAAAACATGTAGTATAATACTAGCATTAAATTGATATTAAGCTTGATTATTATTATTATGTAACTATCATTTATGTCAGTATAATGTTTAAAATTGTTTTTGCTTCCTTTATTTTTCAGCACATTTCCATGACTGTACAGTACATCCTAACGATAATAAAATCAGCAGCTCTGAATCAAACTAATTTTTAAAAGATTCTAAACGTAGTGTATCTTACTGGCATAGTAACCATGATACTGGTATAGGACCGTGATACTCTAGATTTAACTAACTAGTTAAGGACTCAATAATCAGTTAATTCTTTTCTTTTCCTTCAAGTCTCCCCATTCCTGTTGCAAAACAAACAAACAAACAAACAAACAAAAAAACCACCAAAACAAAAAAAACAAAAAAACCCTGATTGATCTTTAGTCACCAGAGAAAACTCTGTTACCTCCTAAGATAGGCTTGCTGTCTTGTATAATAGCATTCAAGCTAGTGAAAGTTTTGGGGGAGAATAAGAGTGAAATAAATACATCTACTTCTACTTGCAGTTTATTCTTTTTTTTGAAAAATTAACTTTATTCCTTTATTGAGGAATAATTTACATGTAATAAAATGCCCCATTTTAAATGTATAGTTGGTGAGTTTCAACAAATACATACTCTTATATAACCACCACTACAATCAAGATAGCAAATATTTCTCTCACCCCCCAGGATTACCCTTGTGCCTCTTTGCAATCAACCCCACCCCGTCCTTTGCGTTAGGCAACTTATTTATCTGCTTTATGACATTTACATTACTATAGTGTCATCTACAACATAGCATTTGCAAATTATGACCCACAACTTTTTTCCATAAAGGTCTAAAGATAAAAGTATTTTTTACATGTTTAAATGATTTTTCAAGAAGAATATTTTATGATAGACAAAATGCTTGTGAAATTAAAATCTCAGTGTTCACAAATAAGGTTTGATTGTTACAGTCACACTCCTTCCTTATATATTGATTGTGGCTGTTTTTGAGCTACAATGACAGAGTTAAGCAGTTGAAACAAAGACAATAGGGCCTGAAAAGCTGAAAATACTTACTATTCGGTCTTCTTACAGAAAATCAAATTATACAGTGTACGATCTTTGGAATCTGGCTTCTTTGCTCACTGTAAGCTTTTGAAATTCATCTATACTGTTGCATGTAATATCAAGTGGGCCTTTTTATTGCTGAGTAGTATTCCATTAAATATACCACAATTTGTTTCCTTACTGCCATACTCATGTACATATGAGTTGTTTCCAGTTTGGGGCTGTCATAAATTATGCTGTGTTAACATTCTTACACAAGTCCTTTTGTGTTCATATGTTTTCATTTCTCTTGGTGAAGTAGCTAGGAGTAGACTTGTTGGGTCACATACTAAGGGTATGTTAATGTGATAAGAAACAACTGTGAATTAGACTTGCAGTTGCTCCATGCCTTTGCCATTCCGAAGACTGGCAAGAATTTTAAATTTGTATTCTTAGGGATTAAAATGGCATCTTTAAGCAAAAAACACACAATCTAACTTGAGTATTTATATTGCTCTATTTTTGTTAAATGTCTTTCTTAAAAATAAATTCTACTGTGTATATTTAAGGTGTGCAACATGATGTTATGGGATACACAGAGATAGTAAAGCGGTTACTACAGTGAAGAAATGAGCATCCATCACTGTTAATTACACTCATGTTTCTACCTCTCTTACCTTGTTTTCAGAAAATAATATTGTCTTTGGATTTCTACTTAATACTGTATGCCTTTTATAGAAGACTAAAATATATCTTACTTTTAAATTCTGGTGATGATAAAGAAGAACCGGATCACACACATTTTTTGAAAGGGGCCAGATAGTTTAGGCTTTGCTGGCCACATATGGTTGCTGTTTAATGTTCTCCTTCCTCCTCTTTTTCTTTTACAAACCTTTAAAAATGTGAAAAATACTCTTAGTTGATGGACTGTACAAAAACAGGCTACGTGCCAGATTCAGCCAATGAGTTGTAGTCTACCATTGAAACAGAATACTATTTTTTTATAATGTAACAATGCTCAGAGTTTTACATATTGTTCCTTTAAAAATACTGAACATAAGTCAATCTGACATCATAAGAAATAGCTTTCAAAGAAAGTAATCTGAGACCTGGAAAACTCTCTCTTAAGTGGATGACAGAAAGCCATTATTACCTCAGAACAAGCTCCTACAGCTGATTATTACATATTCAAGAATTTTGCTATCTGATTATTAAACCACTGATAGCTTGAAATGGACCACAGTTTGAGTATGTGCACCATAAAAAATCAGCAAATACTATTTTTTTTTGAGACAAGGTGTCACTCTGTCACTCAGGCTGGAGGTGTAGTGGTGCCATCATGGCTCACTGCAGTCTTGACCTCCTAGGCTCAGGTGATCCTCCCACCTCAGCCTCCCGAGTAGCTGGGATTACAGGCACACACCAGAACACCTGGCTAATTTTTGTATTTTTTTTGTAGAGAGGGGATTTCACCATGCTGCCCAGACTGGTCTTGAACTCCTGGGCTAAAGTGATCCACCCGCCTTGGCCTTCCAAAGTACTGGCATTACAGGTGTGAACCACCATGCCCAGCAGCAAATACTTTTTATTTTATTTTAGAGATCAGATCTATCATCATGCCATTGGCAACACCCTTGTGAATACTAGTGCTTTGCTGTCTGTATGCACAGCCTGATGGTACCCAGACTAGCAGAAAGTTAATCCATTAATCACACTCCCCAGATACTGTGGGGGACAACTCATCCTTCTTTCCCATCATGATGTGGAACATTTATATTTTTCTCTCACCTGTAATCTAACTGGAAATTTAGAAATTCTAGCCATAAATTTAAAAGTGCAGTTTCTATAACTCTCACTGAGAAGGCACAAGAAAATAGGAAATACTTCTATATCTGAATTGCTGTATATTTCTGGTTTTATTTTTTCTGTTCATATGCAAATGCATGTTCTAATTTTTCCTTGTATATAATTAAAAGAACAAAGTTTCTCATAAATTTAGTTTAATATTTTGCACTATGTTTGTAAAAATTTCAGATGACAGCTTCTGTCTGATTTTGACTTCTGTAAATTGAGTTGGATCAAGGGTCACCTGCAGGACAAATATGATCACTGCCCAGCCATAAGCTAATAATGTTTTTACATATTAAAGAGTTATAAAAAATGAAAAGAAAAGGAAGAGGAGATAGAGAAGAAGATGCAACAGCAACCATATACTCTACAAAGACTAAAATTTTAACAATTTGGCCCATAAAGGAAGTTTGCCAATCCTTTGTATAGATAATCAACACAGCATCAACATTACATAATTTACTTAGTATTTTGCTCACTATGATTCTATTAGTCTGTTTTCACAATGCTATAAAGAACTACCTTAGCCTAGGTAATTTATGAAGAAAAGAGGTTTAATTGATGCACAATTCCACAGGCTATACCGGAAGCATGGCTGGGAGGCCTCAGGAAACTTACAATCATGGCAGAAGGTGAAGGGAAAAGCGGGCATGTCTTACCATGGCAGAGCAGGAGAGAGAGAGAGCAAAGGGGAAAATGCTACACACTTTTAAACGACCAGATCTCATGAGAACTTAATCATGAAGGAGCACTAGGGAGATGCTGCTAAACCATTAGAAACCACCCCCATAATCCAATCACCTCCCACCAGGCCCCAACTTCGACACTCAGAATCACACTTCAACATGAGATTTGGGTGGGGACACAGAGCCAAACCATATCAATGATATACAAGATACGGAACAAATTATCTTCCTATTTGTTCTCTTTTAAAAATGACAAAGAAATAAAAATACAGGAAAAGGGAGCAACTGATTTACTGGAAATTTCCTTGTTTTCCTCTCTTTGGGACTGCTTTTCTCTCACCCTCCCCATTTTTGTAGGTAAGAACATTAATTTAAAAACAGGAAAGACTGAGTGAAGCAGGGAGTAATAAACTCTCCGTGTCTGTCACTTCACTTTCCACCAAGCCAGCATTCCTCAAATATTCATGAGTACTCAACTTTTAAAACAGGATATGTAAATAAATTGTACTCACAACTTGTGACAGGCTAGGAACCACAAAATTGAAATATAGTTATCTACATAGAAATCCTATGCTTCTGGTGTTTATGTGTTCCATTCAAGATAATTTATTGAGAACCTGCTGTACCCAAGGAACTATATTATGGGTCACCGGTCTGAAAGCAGTCTAGATACATACTTAGCTATAACAAAAAATTAAGCATACAGTCACACTGTATGTAAACAATTCATTTTATGCAGGCATTCCTCCAAATGTCAATGTCTTCTCATATTTAGCACTCTACCAGTTTGCATGAAAATCTGCATTTACAAAGGAAATATTTGACTAGGCTGTTGACAGAAAGTACCTAAGACAGAAGAGCTTCTTTAATTTTTCTCTTTTCTCTCAGCCTTTCCAAGAGAGCAAACACCAGCTCTGTTCATGTTAGGCATATGAGTACTGGTAATAGGAACTTCCCGGGCCGATCATAAAACTCAGGGTCTTGGTTTTGCCCTGGGTTACGAGCAGACCAAATCAAATGTATGCAACTTGTACAGTATTTGAAATATAGAGAATGAGAAGGAGATGGCAGTGGGAAGAGCAAGGAAAGGGCAAAGACCAAAGAAACACAACACAAAGCTCTGGAAGCAGAAGGGCTGGGATTGTGGTAAAGAAACTTACCAGATCATGTGAGGGTTTGCAGGCCATGTAAAGAGCAGTTTGAAAGCAGCAGAGTGTGTTTAGAAGAAACGACAAGATTTGATTCTACTTTTAAAAGTTCACACTTGGGGCTGTTAGAAGGTAAATGAATGGTCATCAGGCGGAGAAGAATTAAAAAGACCAGTTGACACGTTATTTCAGATAGTTCAGGTAGCAAATAATGTTGGCAATGGAGAAGGAGCAAGGAAACATAATCATAATGTATTTTTGAGTTACTAATGACAGGATTTTTGCAATGGGCTAGTGATGTTCTATTTTGCTATGGAAATAAATGAGAGTTCAATAACAGCTTACACGGGAAATTCTAGTGCTCCATGTCATTCTCCTAATCTACATTGCATATATTCTCATGAAAAGATAATCACTTTGCTTTTATGCAAAGATACTAAATAATAACTGTTGTAGACTGGATATCTGTATCCCTCCAAAACTCATAAATTGGCATTTAATCCCCAATGTGATGATATTTGAAGGTAGGATGTTTGGGAGGTAATTATGTAATAAGAGTGGAATTCATACCCTTGTAACAAGAGGCCAGAAAGTCAGCACACTCTCTTCTCATCAAGTGTGTACAACCAGAAGTCAACAGTCTGGAACCTGGAAGACAGCCCTTGCCAGAATCAAACCATGCTGTTCATATAACCCTGATCTCAGATATCCAGCCTCCAGAACAGTAAGAAATAAATTTATGTTGTGTATAAGCCATTCAGTCTCTGGTATTTTATTATAGCAGCCAAATTGACTAATATGGCAACTCATACTTCTTCTACATAAAGTTGGTACTCAATTGATGCTTTTGTAGAGGAGAGATGTGGTGGTCATGGGCATGAAATGACCAGATATTACTTCAAGGAAGACTCTGCTATAAGGAGAGTCTGTGGACAGTCTCCATCTGCCACATCTTTGGGATCTACCACAACATTCGCCTCAAGGCCATTCTTTCCCTGAGCTGCTCTTAGTCAATGACGAAGCATAAAACAGATTCTAGAGCAAGATTATTTCTGCCTAATGTGCAACATTTGTAATGGACAACCTTTGTGTTGGGACTGCCCATCATCCTGGCTGGCCAAGCCTTTCTCAGAGCTATGTTGTAGCCTGAGGCTCTTCCTATTCAAATCTCTTTCCTTCTCTCTCTCCTTCCACAAGCATAAGAACTCAGCAAACTATCACAAGGACAAAAAACCAAACACCGCATGTTTTCATTCATAGGTGGGAATTGAACAATGAGAACACATGGACACAGGAAGGGGAACATCACACTCCGGGGACTGTTGTGGGGTAGGGGGAGGGGGGAGGGATAGCATTAGGAGATATACCTAATGCTAAATGACGAGTTAATGGGTGCAGCACACCAACATGGCACATGTATACATACATAACAAACCTGCACATTGTGCACATGTACCCTAAAACTTAAAGTATAATAATAATAAAATAAAAAAATTTAAAAAAAAAGAACTACATCACTTCTGAAGGTTCTTCCCTCCTATTCCTATTCTCTCTCCTCTTTATCCTTTACGGAATTTCCCCCAGTATATCCCTTGCACATCTAGTTCTATCATGACAACTGCTTCCTAGAGGACTTGAACTAATGCTAGAGGTAATTATAAATATTAACATTAGTACTCTGCAATTTTGTGCTACTATTTCTTGGAAACAAATCAATAAAACGACAATAAAGGAAATTCTTTAATGACCAAAACACACACACACCAGGAAAAAAAAAAAAAAACAGATGAAAAGACCAGAGTTCAGACTTCTAAGCTAGAAGGCAGATGAATGTGAATGAGTAGTCATTGGTCATGGATTTGGCATACCAGAGAGAGCTGAATCCTAAAATGACAGAGCAAGAGGTCAAAATGGCATTTTATGTACCATAGAATGTCTTCAAAAATTTAGAAACTGGTAGCACCAGTTACTTCTGGTATTAAAAGTAAAGGTGGGGAAAAAAGATTAGTTGAAAATCTAAGACAAAAGAAGAACTCCCCTGACCCCACTGCAGGATCACCGTGGTGAGGGGTAGTGACATCTGTATGTGCAGCAAAGCAAGCTTCCGACCCCCATCCCAGCAAAAGACTAGAGATTTATGTTCTAAAAAGAGCAAAGCATAAGAGACTCCACACTGAGAAATAAGGCCCATTGATGAAGAGGTACTTCCCAACATTTTTCACCCACTTAGATTCTAGAACTTTGGAAGCCAGGAGTTCACCATCCATATAGAAAATAGAAGTCTCTCTTCCAGGAAATCTGACTACACCAAGAATTAAGATTTAAAATACTGTATTTGGGCTTGCACAAGGATATGACTTCATCAGATCTATTATACAGGAAGATCACAGTAAACAAGTCCCAGATATTGGAAGGGAAAAAAATGTGGCATTGAAAATAGAGACAAAATATGCAAGCAAAAAAAAAAAAAGCAGGTGAGTAAAAACTAAGCAAGTAGATAGGTGACTAAATTAAGAGAATTTATTATTTTCAAAGAGATAAGAAGTGTATTTATGCAAAAAAAAGTGAACGCTAGAGGAAAGCTATCCTCGTTGAATTAAAAAAATGCTTTCTGAAATTAAAAATACAAGAGCAGAAATTTTTGAAAAATTCAATACAAAGTGTGAAAGATAAAGTTGAGGAGATCAGAAACAGAAAATAAAATAGTAGGAATCATAGAAAGGAAATAATCACATGAAAATTTCAAAACAACATTCCAAAAAAAAAAAGATAGGTTTTATAGTTTTAAAATATCCAGAGAGTCTACAGGACAATAGATGAAAGTGGATCTATTCCAAGACACAACACTGTAAAATGTCTACTCTTGCAACTAACAAAAGATCCCATAATTCTATAGAAAAATGGATTTTATAATAAGGTTCTGAAATCTATGATTATATTTTCTTTCAATAGTACCTGTAGATACCAAAATACTGTAGAGAAATATCTTCAACATTGTTAAAGTATTTCCAAAGTAAAAATTATACATCCTGCTAAATTCCCAATTCATTGTGAAAGCAGAGTCAAGACATCTTTAGATGTATAATGTGTCAAAACTTTACTTCCCCATACCTACTATCACAGCATCCATGCAGAAAAAATAAGACATGAATTCTGGGAAATAGGAAACCAGCTTGGAAAAATGAAGGAAATCAAGATGATGGTTAAGAGAAATCCCAGGGCAGCAGCTGTGCAGCTAATATAGAGAGCAATTCACCTGGACTAGAGTATGTTAGAAAGTTTCAGAAGACCAGGTCAGAAGGCAACATTGATAAATTATCAAACGTCTATAATCTTACTGAGAAACAGACAGAGCTGAAGAAAAGATTCAGCATAATTTAATAATCAGTACAAAGAAAGCAAAAAAGGAATAAGGCAATTATCATCAACAAAAAGTTTTAAAGGAAAAATGATTATAGTATACTATATGACTCAGCTGTGACTAAGGTTTTCATAGTTATAATACCATATAGAAATGAATATTGACGTAATAACAATTACCAAATTACTCCCTTCTAAAGAAGAGTAGACAAGATTCCTGTAGACAAGGAGTTAGGAAAAGATAGCCAACTCTCCATCTTCTATAGTAGTAGTTTAAGAAATAATTTTTAAAGCAAAAATTTTTTAAATAGTGATATTATCAAACATTAATTAGAGATATGTACATAAATGTTGAAAGAATCTGGTGAAAAAGTTAAGAAGGATTGCCTTGGGGAGCAGGACAGCTATCTTCTGCAACAAGACAAAAGTACAAGCAGAAAATCAACACCCCCCCACATACACAATATTATTTTCTTAATGATAATGTCATCATCCCTGTAATTTAATTGTCCAGTCAAGTGTGCCAAGGAAATTCAGCTCTGGGACAATCTTGCTACACTATCATTAGACTAGAAACCCCAGTAATCTTGATTTTAGTTGACTAACTTTGAACGTCATGACTCATTCCAAAGAAATATTCTGCATAGATAAAACTAATGTAAAATTAAAAAGTATCAACGAACATCCAGATTTGAACCATAGGCTTCCAATTAAGGGAAGAAGGGAAAAGGGGAATGAGAGGAAGTCAGTTGGGTCACTCTAGCTTCTGGAAGGTAATTGCTTATTTTCCTGAAGATTTTAATCTATGGCAAGTAATATATATATATATATATATAAAATATATATTTAATATATGCCAAGTAATGTACATATATATTTAATATATGCCAAGTTTTATATATATATATCTCAACAGCATAACAAAAAAGACCCCATGAAAACCCCATCCAAAGGTCAGCAGCCTCAAAGATCAAAGCTAGATAAACCTCATGAAGATTAGAAAAATCAATGAAAAAACACTGAAAACTCAAAAAGCCAGATTGCTTCTTCTCCTCCAAATAATCACAACACTTCTCCAACAAGGGCATAGAATTGGGCAGAGGCTGAGATGGATGAATTGACAAAAGTGGGCTTTGAAGGTGGGTAATAACAAACTTTGCTGAGCTAAAGGAGCATGTTCTAACCTAATGCAAAGAAGCTAAGAATCTGGATCTTCATTGATGCTTCTTTTAATTTTACATGAGCTTTAGCTGTGCAGAATATTTCTTTGGAATGAGTCATGACATTCAAAGTTAGTCAACTAAAATCAAGATTACTGGGGTTTCTAATCTAATGATAGTATAGCATTACAGGAGCTGTCAACCAGAAAAAACAATTTAGAGAGGAATAGAAATGGCCTGAAGGAGCTGAAAAACACAACGCAAGAACTTCACAGTGCAACCACAAGTATCTATAACTGAATACATCAAGCAGAGGAGAGAATTTCAGAGCTTGAAGACTATCTTGCTGAAATAAGACAGGCAGATAAGATTATAGAAATGAAGAATAAAAAGGAACAAACAAAACCTCTGAAAACTATGGGATTATGTAAAAAGATCAAACCTACAACTGATTGAGGTACCTGAAAGAGACAGGGAGAACGGAACCAAGTTAGAAGACATACTTTAAGATATCATCCAGGCGAACTTCCACAACCTAACAAGAGAGGCCAACATTCAAATTCAGGAAATCCAGAGAACCCTAGTAAGATGCTCCATGAGAAGATCAACCCCAAGACATAAAATAATTAGATTCTCCAAGGTCAAAATGAAGGAAAAAAAATGTTGAGGACAGCCAGAGAGAAAGACCAAGTCACCCACTAATGGAAGACCATCCTACTAACAGCAGACCTCTCAGTGGAAACCCTATAAGCCAGAAGAGATTAGGGGCCAATATTAAATATCCTTAAAGAAAACAATTTCCAACCTAGAATTTGATATCTGGCCAAACCAAGCATCAGAAGCAAAGAAGAAATAAAATCCTTTTCAGACAAGCAAATGCTGAGGAAATTTGTCACCACCAGGCCTGCCTTGCAAGAGTTCCTGAAGGTAGCTCTAAATATGAAAAGGAAAAACTGTCATCAGCCACCACAAAAACACACTGAAGTACAAAGACCAATGACACCATGAAGCTACTACATCAACAAGCCTGTGAAATAACTAACTAGCATCATGATGACAGGATCAAATTCATACATAACAATACTAACCTTAAATATAAATAGGCTAAATGCCCCCAATTAAAAGACACAGAATGGCAAACTGGATAGAGTCAAGACCCATTGGTGTGCTGTATTCAAGAGACCCATCTCATGTGCAAAGACACATGTAGGCTCAAAATATAGTGATGAAGTAAATTTACCAGGCAAATGGAAAGCAGAAAAAAGCAGGGGTTGCAATCCTAGTTTCTGACAAAACAGACTTTAACCAACAAAGACCAAAAAAGACAAAGAAGGGCATTACTTAATGGTAAAGGGATCAATTCAACAAGAGGAGCTAACTATCCTAAATATAGTGCACCCAATACAGGAACTCCTAGATTGATAAAACAAGTTCTTAGAGACCTACAAAGAGACTTAGACTCCCATACAATAATAGCAGGAGGCATTAATACCCCATAGTCAATATTAGACAGATAATTGAGACAGAAAATTAACAAGGATATTCAGGAACTCAGCTCTGAATCAAGTGTACCTGACAGGTATCTACAGAACTCTTCACTGAAAAACAGAATATACACTCTTTCTGGTGTCATATGGCACTTACTCTAAAATTGATCACATAATTGGAAGTAAAACACTCCTCAGCAAATGCAAAAGAACTGAAATCATTAACAGTCTCTCAGACCACAGCACAATCAAAGTTGAACTCAAGATTAAGAAACTTGCTCAAAACCACACAACTACATGGAAATTGAACAACGTGCTTCTGAATGACTCCTGGGTAAATAATAAAATTAAGGCAAAAATCAAGAAGTTATTTGAAACCAATGAGAACAAAGAGATACCATACCAGAATCTCTGGGACACAGCTGAAGCAGTGTTAAGAGGGAAATTTATAGCACTAAATGCCCACATAGAAAAGCTAGAAAGGTCTCAAATTGACACACTAAAATCACAACTATTAATAAAATAACTAGAGAACAAAGAGCAAAGAAACCCCGAAAGCTAGCAGAAGACAAGAAATAACCAAGATCGGAGCAGGACTGAAGGAGGCAGAGACACAAAAACACTTCAAAAAATCAATGAATCCAGGAGGTTTTTTTTTGAAAAAATTAATAAAATCAATAGACCACTAGCTAGACTAATCAAGAAAAGAGAGAAGAATCAAATAGACACAATAAAAAATTATCATAATATCAGGGGATATTACCACTGACCCCACAGAAATACAAACAACCATCAGAGAATGCTGTAAACACATCTATGCAAATAAACTAGAAAATCTAGAAGAAATAGATAAATTCCTAGACACATACACCCTCCCAAGACTGAACCAGGAAGAAGTTGAATCCCTGAGTAGACCAATAACAAGTTCTGAAATGGAGGCAGTAATAAGTAGTAGTCTATCAACCAAAAAAGCCTACAACCAGACAGATTTACAGCAGAATTCTACCAGAGATACAAAGAGGAGCTGTTTTCACTTCTTCTGAAACTATTCCAAACAATTGAAAAGGAGGGACGTATCTCTAACTCATTTTATAAGGCCAGCATCATCCTGATATCAAAATCTGGCAGAGATACAATAAAAAAGAAAACTTCAGGCCAATATTCCTGATGAATATCAATGCAAAAATTCTCAATAAAATACTGGCAAACTAAATCCAGCAGCACATGAAAACTCTTATCCACCATGATCAAGTTGGCTTCATCCCCAGGATATAAGGCTGGTTCAACATCCACAAATCAATAAATATAATTCATCACATAAACAGAACTAAAGACAAAAACCACATAATTATCTCAATAGACAAAAAGCCTTCGACAAAATTCAACATCCCTTCATGTTAAAAACTCAATAAACTGGATATTAATGGAACATACCTCAAAATAATAAAAGCCATTTATGACAAACCCATAGCCAATATCAGACTGAATGGACAAAGGCTGGAAACATTCCCCTTGAAAATCAGCACAAGACAAGGATGCCCTCTCTCACCACTTCACTTCAACATAGTATTGGAAGTTCTAGCCAGGGCAATCAGACAAGAGAAAGAAATAAAGCGTATTTGAATTGGAAGGGAGGAAGTCAAACTGTCCGTTTGCAGATGACATGATCCTATATCTAGAAAACCCCATCGTCTCAGCCCAAAAGCTTCTTAAGCTGATAAGCAACTTCAGCAAAGTCTCAGGATACAAAATCATTGTGCAAAACTCACAAGCATTCCTATACAACAACAAGACAATCAGCCAAATCATGAATGAACTCTCATTCATAATTGCTACAAATAGAATAAAACACCAAGGAATACACCTAACAAGTGAAGTGAAGAACCTCTTCAAGGAGAACTACAAACCACTGCTCAAGGAAATTAGAGGAAATACAAACAAATGGAAAAACATTCCATGCTCACGGACAGGAAGAATCAATATTGTGAAAATGGCCATGGTGTCCAAAGTAATTTATAGATTCACTGCTTTTCCCATTAAACGACTATTGAGAGTCTTCATATAATTAGAAAAAACTACTTTAAAATTCATATGGAACCAAAAAAGAGCCCTTATATCCAAAGACAATCCTAAGCAAAAAGAACAAAGCTGGAAGCATCATGCTAGTTGACTTCAAACTACACTACAAGTCTACAGTAACCAAAACAGCATGGTACTGGTACAAAAACAAACACATAGACCAATGGAACAGAATAGAGATCTCAGAAATAAGACCACACATCTACAATCATCTGACCTTTGACAAACCTGACAAACACAAGTAATGGGGAAAGGATTCCCTATTTAATAAATGATACTGGGAGAACTGGCTAGCTATATGCAGAAAACTGAAACTGGACCCCTTCCTTACACCTTATACAAAAATTAACTCAAGATAGATTAAAGAATTAAATGTGAAACACAAAACAACCAAAACCCTAGAATAAAATCTAGGCAATACCATTCAGGACGTAGGCATGGGCAAAAACTTCATGAACAAAACACCAAAAGCAATTCCAACAAAAGCAAAAATTGACAAATGGGATCTAATTAAACTAAAGAACTTCTGCACAGCAAAATAAACTATCATCAGAATAAACAGACAACCTACAGAATGGGAGAAACTTTTTGCAATCTAACCATCTGACAAAGGTCTAATATCCAGAATCTACAAGGAATTTAAACAAATTTACAAGAAAAAAACCATTAAAAAGTGGGCAAAGGACATGAACAGATACTTCTCAAAAGAAGACATTTATACAGCCAACAAACATATGAAAAAAAACTCAACACCACCGATCATTAGAGAAATGCAAATCAAAACCACAATGAGATACCATTTCACACTAGTCAGAAAGGAGATTGTTAAAAAGTCAAGAAACCACAGATGCTGGTGAGGATGTGGAGAAATAGAAATGCTTTTATACCGTTGGTGGTAATGTAAATTAGTTCAACCATTGTGGAAGACAATGTGCCAATTCCTAAAGACCTAGATCCAGAAATACTATTTGACCCAGCAATCCCATTACTGGGTATATACCCCAAGGAATATAAATCATTCTGTTTTAAAGATACATGCACATGTAGGTTAACTGCAGCACTATTCACACTAGCAAAGACATGGAATCAACGCAAATGTCCATCAATGAGAGACCAGATAAAGAAAATGTGGTACATATATGCCATGGAATACAATGCAGCCATAAACAGGAACAAGATCACGTCCTTTGTAGGGACATGGATGAAGCTGGAAGCCATTATCCTCAGCAAACTAACACTAGAACAGAAAATCAAACACTGCATGTTCTCACTTATAAGTGGGAGCTGAATAATGAGAACACATGGACACAGGGAGGGGAATAACACACACTGGGGCTTGTTGGGGAAGTGAGGGGAGGGAGAGCACCAGGATAAGTAGCTAATGCATGCTGGGCTCAATACCTAGGTGATGGGTTTATAGGTGCAGCAAACCACTATGGCACGTTTTACCTATGTAACAAATCTGTGCATCCTACACATGTATCCCTGAACTTATTAAATTTTAAAAATGCTCAATGAGATAAAGCATATATAAAATATATACATATTTAATGACAAAAATCAGAAAACGGTATCTAAAATGTAGATGAAAGATGAAATAATGCTAAGATAAATAAGGAAGTAATTCCCAAGGAAAGCCTGCAAAATGAAGAGCCTTACCAGATGCCCTGCCAGACATAGGACTCGGCTCTGTTTCTATGCTAATCTCTAAGCAATCCCACCTATAACAAAAACAAGCTTCATATCAAAGTGAGAATTTTTCGTCTCTATCCCAATAGACCAGACACTAGAAATGGGAGTGGACTTGGTTCCATGTACCCTTTTTCTGTTCAGAGAAAGGGGCTCATTTAGGCTTTGGTCTAGGAGTATCCTATTCTGTGAAGAGTTTCCAAATCAAGATAGGGTGTGGTTAGCAATCTTGGCACTTCAAGTGGCTTAAGATAGATACCCTGTGGGATCTTGCCATCTATTACACCCACACACACCATTGTCACTATAGCGTCTTAGACAACACCACCACACCCTGCCATGCACTAGGATTTTCAATTTAAAAATCTCCTGAGGTTTTCATGTAAATGTCTTACAAAGGGTAACATGAAGGCCATTGCTTATAAGGACTCTAAGAGAGAATGAGAGAATTTGTGCTACATGCCATCCTTTCATCTGGACACAATGTGAAAAAACAGAGTACCTGAATATGCTGCAAGAGACATAAAACATGGAAGTCATCTCACAAATAAAAGAGATCTTCAGAATTTTAATTTTGTATTATTTCATGTCCATGCTATATTACTTTACATTTCAGTATCTACTATAGCTCCCTTCCGTTTTACTATTTCACTTCAAAAGTAACCAAGCTGAAAAGAAATATACATTTTCTCATACAGGACAAGCCATTGGATTAGAAAACTGCTCACTGTTCAATTCCCACCTGTGAGTGAGAATATGCGGTGTTTGGTTTTCTGTCCTTGGGATAGTTTGCAATGGCACCTGTATGCATATGTAACAAAGCTACACGTTGTGCACATGTACCCTAGAACTTAAAGTATAATTAAAAAAAAAAAAAAAAAGAAAGAAAACTATGCTGTCCCCATTCACCATCCCACCCTATTACCACAGACACATCTAGAGGGAAAATAGGAAATAACCAGACAACATTTCTGAGCTAACATTATGTTTACACTTATTACAAATCAGAATTGGGAAACTTTAGAACTTTCCATAAATTAAAAAAAAAAAATAAAAGAGTATAAGAAAAACGCATCAATGTCGATCTAAATTTCTAAGATGCAGGGCTCCTAAGGGGGTCAAAGTGCCAGGACCCTCTCCCATTCTATAAAGGAATCAAGCCCTTCTACGTGGCACTGGGAAACTCTTCCTTCTCCAATAGAATAGAACCGTGCTCCATGGAAGATATGACATCAGCCTTTTGTTATGACATCAGCCTCTGGTTTCTGAAGAAGATGATGAGTGGAATATGCAGCCTAGTAATTATTTTGCTGTGAATTTTCAGTGAAGATGCTCTTATCCTAGGTATTCCACTGATTAATACAGTGAGGTTTGGGGTTGAAAATAATAATGAAGAAAAAGCTCAGTTTATTCTCATTTGGCAAATTTACCAATGAAACAAAATATCAGGCAGGGTGCAGTGGCTCAAGCCTGTCATCTCAGCATTTTGGGAGGCCAAAGCAGATGGACTGCTTGAAGTCAGAAGTTTGAGACCAGCCTGGCCAACATGGTGAAACCCCATCTCTTTTAAAAATACAAAAATGTACCTGGATGTGGTGGCACATGCCTGTAATCCCAGCTACTCAGGAGGCTGAGACTGGAGAATCAGTTGAACCTGGGAGGCGGAGTTTGCAGTGAGCCGAGATCGAGCCCCTGTACTCCAGCCTGGATAAAAGAGTGAGACTGTCTCGAAAAAAAAAAAAAAAAATCTATTAAGTATGCATCATTTCTGTTTTCTAATGCAATCTCTATGTTTATGAATAAAAAAGAAATTGAACTCTTCATTATAACTCCTCCTCCAAAAAAAATATCTGGACACAAGTGCTTCAAATCAGCAACCTTTCCCTGCATTACCCTTACATTAATTAATGACCATAATGACACAAGGACTGGGACTCTTGCCAATTATTAGCTTCATCTCTGTGTTCTATTTCTCAACATAAATTCAATAAACAACTCAAGACTTGCTGGAGTTTGAAAGCAAAAACCAAAGCCAAAGCCCTGTGTATATTAAAACCATTCCTGCAACAATAAACTCTGACTGGGAAATCAACTAATCATTCCTGTTGTTCAACTAAGCTCCCAACTGAAGAGGCTGAAATCACAGCCCCCTCAAAGAGGAAGGTCTGGCTGAACCAACAAAGAAAAAGCATTGACTGACCTTCAGGTACCCTTTGTTTCCGGGCTTCTCTGACATACCCTCTTTTTCTGCACCACATGCCTGTCATCCCTCCAGGCCAGCATTTGATAGTTGAGCTTAGGATGGTGAATGGTGATGGGTGACTCATAACCCACCATTTATATTCCATTAGGGGAAAATAAGCAAGATAGAGTGTCTGGTAACATGCTCTTAGACAAATAGTTTTCAATGTTTTCCCTTAGCGACATTTTTTAAAGGCATCAACAAGAAGAAAGTGAGAGTTCTGTTTAGGAATTGATGAATCTATCTGTGGCTAAAACCACTATGTAACTGGAAATCTTCGCAACATGAGAAAGTCTTTGCCCAAAACTCTATTGTATCATTTATCATATTTCTTATATGACAATGATCTGATGACTTCTGTGTCCCTAAACTGTTCCTTTAACCATCTGGTCCTTTGAGTTGAGTACAAGCCTGCTTAAATGCAATGGAAAACTTAGAAGGATAACAACACATTCATTCAACAACTCATTTGTAGAACTCAGAACGAATTTATTATGATTCTTACTAAGTGACAGGCAGCCTGAGAAGAGGGTTGTACATCAATCAATGCAATGATATGTGATGAATGACAGATGAAAAGATAGAACAAAGATACAGGACACATCCTACCAAACTGAAACAGGAGTGGCTGGTGTGCGATGCACATATAACAGAGTATTAGTTGCTTCTACACACAAGTTCTATGCATGAAAGGGTTACCTGCAAGAGGATGGTAACTCAGGCTAACTTCACACTAGACACTTAACTTCACAGAGGATCAGTGTTTTAGTCTCATTTACCTGTGACTCAGTCACAGACAATGAATAAAAAGGTTAGCCTGACAACTTTTTCCAAAGAAAATCGATGTCTTAATCTACCAGTAATACCTGAATGTATCGATTTCTTACTGCTTTTCAGAAATACCTTTGTTCTCTGATAATAGCATAAGAAACGTCCACACTCTCAGTTGCCTAGGAATTCAGTAAATGAACACCAAGTAATTGTGTTGTGTAGACCTTTATTTAAAGAGATAGCATTTTGGTGTGCTGAAATTTGTGTGACAAAAAGTTTGGCACACACAATAGCCATTTTTAGTCTTTTCATTCATGCTGAAATAGTTTGCCTCCCACAAGAGAGAAACCAGATACAGATGCTCATTTTTCCAGCTTCCCTTGAGGCCAGGAGTAGGAATGCAACTAATTAGACGTAAGGAGAAATCTGCTCTGGGACCTTTGAGGTAGAATTATCTACTTACTATGAAGAGAGAAAGCATGAGACTAACTCTCTTCTCCATATTCTTTCTTCCAGAATTTGGGTGTTGAGTAAGGGCATACTTAGAGTTGCAGCATGAAGTGGGGAAAATGTCAACCCTGAGGATAACAAAAAAAAATGGAAAGAGTTTGATTTTCTTATGCCATTATTAACCTGATGAACCTATCCCAGAACTGTCACAACTCTAATCTTTGTATATGAGATATGAATGGCCTCCAGTTGTTTAAGCCACGTTTGGTATGGAAGTCTCTAACTTGCATTTCAAAGCAAGTGATTGGTTTGGAAAGGGGGAGGCATAAGCCAATTTGAACCAACGCAACAAAGAAGAGGCTTTCTCTAAGCTCTTGGATAAAACAGTTTACCAAATATGAACACTGAAGTGTATTTTTTCAATTATTGCTGATAGCCATTTGAGACCTTGAAATGAGCCAGTGCAAGGATGAGCCAATAGCAGAATAGCTGAGAGGAAACTTGGAAAGTGTCTACGTTCTTGATGACATTGTTGAGTCATTTAGTCAAACAACTCTGTAGTGCACACTTCATCTTGGCTTCCTAGCATGTGAGATAATTAATCCATGTAGGGTTTAAGCAAATTTTATATTGTTTACTATGGCAGGTTGATTGCATTGATGGTCCCAATTAATGATGTTTCTGGATCCAAGCTCTTTGCCTTGCAGCTTTGTAGGATCTGCCCACTCTAACTACAAAAATTGCTTTATCCAATAGAATGTGACAAAACTAATGGTGTGCTGGTTCTGAGCCTAGACCACAAGAGACCTTGAGTGTCTCTGTTCTCTCTATTGGAATCCTGCCACTGTCATGACTAGCAGCCGGGGCCAGCCTGTAGATAATGAAAGACGGCATGGAAGAGAGCCGAGCTGTCTCAGCTGAGGCCGTCCTAGACTCGTCTACAGTTAGCCGACACCCAAACATGAGAGAGAGCCAAGCCAAAATCAGCAGAGCTGCCGACCCAACCACCAGCTGACCACAGACATACGTGTGAGTCCAGCCAAGACCAGAAGATTTGCCCAGATGACCCATGGATTCATAAGCAATAATCAATGTTAAATAATAAATTGTTTTAAGCCACACTGAGTGTTGGGATGCTGTGTTATGCATTTAGTTACTTTTATTACTTGTGAATGAGAGCATTCTAGCTGATAAAGCAAAGTAGAAAGCTGAAGAGAAGGGCAGTAGGCTTCCCTTATACTCTAAGCACATGGGACATGCTTGAAAAGTTTTAATTAGGGAAATGATCGAATTTGCATTTTAAAAACATTACGGCTTGGATGTGGAGGATAGTATTAAGATCAGGTGACTAAACTTGCATTAAAAACAACAGCCCAGCGTCAGGCACAGTGGCTCACATCTATAATCCTAGCAGTTTGAACGTCTGAGGCAGGTGGATCACTTGAGGCCAGGAGTTCAAGGCCAACCTGGACAATATGGCGAAACCCCATCTCTACCAAAAATACAAAAAATTAGCCAGATGTGGTGGCATGTGCCTGTGGTCCCAACTACTTGGGAGGCTGAGATAGGAGAATCCCTCAAACCCAGGAGGTGGAGGTTACAGTGAGCCATGATCATGCCACTGCACTCCAGCCTGGGCAACAGAGTAAGACCCTGTCTCACTCTAAAATAAAAAATAACAACAACAGACCAGGAAGGAAGGAAAATTTAAGATATAAGACAACATCATTTAAAAAAAAAAGTTATCTGAGGGGGAAAAAAAAAGGAGAGAGATAAAGCACATAGGGGAGAAGCTGTAGATTTCTTGAGTTCCTACAATGCAAGTACACTTGTTTGTAGCCTAGATCAAGAGTTCAAAGCGGGACCTTCAGAGCAGTAATATCTGCAGCATTTGGAAATTTGTTAGAAATAAAAGTTGTCAGCCCACTGCAGATCTACCGAATCAGAAACAGAAAATGAGACCCAGCAATCTATGTTTTCACAAGCCCTCCAGGTAGATAATGCTGATGCATGCTAAAGTTTGACCTAGGCCATGGGTAAGAATCTGTCAAGGATGACAAGTTGTTAAGGACACCAGCACCTTCTTTAGATCACCTTGGCTATGAGGGATGGAGCTGAGCTACTGCCAGTAGCTGTGAATACAGGCATGCACCACCACGCCTGGCTAATTTTTTTTTCTATAAAGGTGGCATCATCTCACTATGTCACTGAGGCTGGTCTCAAACACTTGGCCTCCAGTTATCCTCCTGCCTTGGTCTCCCAAAGTGCTGGGATTACAGGCATGAGCTATCACACCAGGCCTGAATTCTATGCTTGATATTCTATGTCTTACTCTCTCAGAAATCTTCTGGAGAACTTTTGACTTCCCAGTTTTGTTTTGTAAATTCTGGGGGACTACTAACATGTTGGTGATATAGAGAAGCATCCATCTTTCAAGCTATGCTAGGCGTTATCCTTTATGGAAGAGGACTTTGGGGTCCTTCTCTGTAGGGGGAATTAAAGATTGTGTTAAGAAAAGGAACACCTGATTTGTTGATAGACCTTTACCTTGGCTTAGCAAAACGCCTATATTGGAGGCCAAAACAAGTTCCATCTCTCAGCTCTCTGGCCTAATGACCCATTGTTTTAACATGAAATCATAATAGGACAAAATTTAAAGAAAGCCTGGGTGACCCTAATATTGTCAATAAAACTGGATGTACCTTCTAAGATGTAGACAAACCTCAAAACTTCTCCACCCACACAAATATATACCAGATCTCATTCTTTTGGAAAATGTTGGCTATTTCATAAATTTTAAAACAAAACTGAAAAACAATTGTTGATTTATCTTTTCCAGCCCAGAAATGGACAGGTACCTTACACCTAAAGGGTTTCCACTGCAAATCACTGACCTAACAAGTCCAGGATTCCTGTATGGATGATATCATTATCATCAAGACTCAGTTATTCTTCTACTGTGCTTCATTTTACTCATCTACAAAATGAGAATCTTAATAGTACTATCAGTAATGACACCTCCTGTTTTGAGGATTAAATGAGTTTTAAAAAGCACGAAGCACTTAAAATATCACCTGATCCATAGGAAGAAGTTTGATGGAAGAAGTTTCACAGGTCCATTTGACAGAAGTTTAGCTATTATTAGTGTTAATGAATTGTTGACTATTATTATTGTTACTGTTATCAGCAGCAGCATTATTTAGTTTTGTATTTGTTTAAGTTTAATAGGTAACTGTGAAAAGCATTAGAAAGGACAATGTAATAGGACTCAGTGTCTGAGATGTCTCTGATACTTTGAGCATGGCTGACAGAAGAATAGTACCCGTGGCAGATATTCAGAAGCCAAGTGCAAGAGCTGCTTCCAGAGGAAAATACTGTTAAACTTGATGAATGTGATGCAGTGGCACAATATTATTTAAGTGAAGTAGACCCAGAATTTAAGATATAGAATGGGAATTGAAAAGTCAAATATTAAATAAATTAATTTGAGAAAAATATGCACAGATGTCCAATTCTAGTCTCTTGTCTTTAGCAAATAAACATAAAGGAATAATGAGAAGGCTCTAGAATACTCTGGATCGTGGAAAGGGTGACACAGAGATAAAGAAAAAAATAGAGAAAGAATAGTGAGGAAAATGAGTTAAGGGTCTAACTCTTTCACTCTCCTATCCCTTGATTTATTAATTCTTCATCCATTTATTAATTTGTTTGTTGACTTCATCAAGATTGCCCTGCCAGGTGCTAGGGACATACACTTCTGGCCCCAAATTGCCAAGTCAAGTGGAGAAAACAACCAAAGACACAGAAACTTTTATTACAGTCAGGCAAGTGCTACAGTTGAGATATAATCAAAACGTTGTAGGCAAAGAGCAGTATCACCATGCAGAAATCAAAGAAGAAGGTCATAGTTTGGTTTCTGATCCCACTACATAACTGAAACTACACCAGGAGATGGATGACTTCATTGCTCAATCCAAGGCAGATGTTCACGACAATGACAAAAAAAAAAAAAAAAAAAAGATGGGCTCTGACTTCCAGTCCTCATGACACAGAGACCATGTTTCCTAGCGCTGTTTCAAACATGTAGCAGTGATTGATAATAATATTAAAGGAAAACAAAACAGCACAGGGTTGTTTACTCTCTAGATGAACACTTCTATGAACTGGAAATAGAACAGAAACACATTACAGAAAGTAGAGGATAAATAACTAGTACTGCTGAGCTCCAGGAATAAAAATAACACTATTGTGTTGAAGTTTGATTTCAACACAATACTTAATTGACAGCTTAATAGAGACATAATCAGTCTCTTATCAGGTGGAAAACTGATGCCAGATATAACATGCAAAGCCAGTGGCTTCTATGGTACTGCCATCCAAGGAAAAGGGCTGGATTGTTTCCGGGGACTGCAGCTCATAGAAAACTACCTGAGGACATGAGCAGGAGCAGAGACAAGCACAGAAATAGACAAGGACCTGGGTCAAATCATCTGCTGACTCAGCGACTATTAGCATTAGCCCCATATCACATAATAGAGCCACCCTGAGTGGGCAGGAGGAGTCATTCTCAGAACTATTGGCTAAAAAGCGATCCAGAGACAGAAACAAAACATCCACTGACTAAACTATGTCTGCCATCTAAAATTTCAAAGCATACTAAGAAAGATAATCAACAAACCATGATCAAAAGAATTCACTGTACAAGAAGGCAAATAATAGAGACGGCTGAAGTTACTTTAAATTATATTTAGAATCCGTAGCCATAGAAAGTAGTGAAAAACATTCATAAAAAAGAGATTTTTTCTGAAGTAAAAGCAGGCAGATATGAATAAAAATACACATATATAAAAACAGAAAAATTCAAAATCATAAAAAGAAATATGGTGAAATAAAAGCAAACAATACACAGGATAAAGTTTAGTCTTGATCAAGTCTAAAAAATAATTAGTGAACTAGGAAGTAATATCTAGAGCATAAAGAGACTATTAAAAATATGAAAGAAGTTAAACAATGTGGAGAATGAAATGAGAAGTCCTAGAAGCAAAGAGGAGACAGAATAACAGAAAAGAAAGTTTTAGAGCAACAATAAAAAGAATTAGAAAAATAAATGTACAAACCCTCAGATTCTCAGACTAAGTGTGTACAGTAGCTTAAGAAGAGAACAAATACATACCTCAGCTGTACATATCATACTAAACAGTAAGACTGGAAGAATGAAGAAAAAATATTAAAAATGAAAAGACATATGCCTAACAAAAGAACATCGTCAAGAATGGAGGCACATGTTCAAACATAAATACCCCCCAAAATATTTTTTAAAGTCACTATATTGTGCTCTTCAGCAAAATAAAAGAATTCAGAGAAAAGAAGCAGGATGTAAGAAATAAAACTGAGTACAAAACAGTAAATGTGTGGGAAACCATAAGTAATTTAAATTAACCTGTAGGTGTGTGTGTATGTGTGGAACAAGTTGAAACTACATTTTGAAAAACCATCAATAAATCTTATATTTTGCCTATCTGCAGAATTTCTCCTATCTTGCTATTTTTCTTACTTAGTTAAAAGCATACTTTTGACCCTCCATAATTTTTTTTCCGTTTTTCTTTACTCTTGCTCTTAGCTTCCCCCCAACATTTTCTTGCTCAAAATTTCAGTGCGTCAGCTAGCAGCTTGGCCTCAGAATATGGGAAGGTACTGCCGTCTGGCAGCTTCAACTTGACTTATGGCGAAGACTTGTTTTCCGTTGTGCCCTCCCCTCTCTGCCATATCCATCCTGGCCATTGTGCCAGGTGAAATACCAACGCTCGCTGATGTGGAAGATGCTTCATTGGGAGGCAATCAGCTCTGCCGAGAGAGGAGAGAAAGAAAAACACGTGTGGTTTTCGCCGCCTTCACCTTGGCAGACAAAAGTGGATGTAAAACTGGGTCTGGGGTACAGCCTTCAGAGCTCTGGAAGATCAGTGACGCCAGCCTGAGCCAAGAAAGAACACATGGTGGTTGTGTGTGGCAGTGACACCTCAAGAAAAATCACTTTGAGTTCTGCCCCTGATCATTTAACTGCTATGGGCACAGGCCCAGCTTTCTCCCCAAGTCAAATGTAAATGGTTTAAGGAAGCTGGTCTTTCTTCCCGCTCCACTTTTACCATACTAAGTGTCTGACAGCCATTTTACTGTGTTTACCAATTATGAAAATTCTGGGCAGCTAATTATGAAAATATTGAGAAGTCGTATGGGAACTAACTCTTGGAGTCGCTGAAGGCAGAGAACAGACTGTAAAGTCTTTGAAAAATGAGCTGCTTGCTCTCCATTTCTGCCAGTAAATTTTGATATTCCAGCATATTGCCATGTTAATCTGAAACCAAAAAGAAGGAAATCAATAAAAATCTAGGAGAAAAGGAAGGGAAGAGGCAAGCCATCAATGCTTAGGAGATGAGAAAGGGCTGATCAGTTTCTAGGATCCATATATTTTGCTCCCCATGGATCATAAGCCAAAGAATCCAGGGAAAAATATGAAAAACAAGTTTTATAACCTAAATGAGAGGTGATAAATTTTAAGTTCTCTGTAAAAAGGGACAGCCTTTCTTCGAGTCTGACCTTGCTGTTTTCATACCATCTGGAAAGAAAATCTACTTGTCTTCCCCCATTTGTTTTATGTTGAATAAAATTAATGCACATGCAGTAATAACAGAAAGAATATAAGTGCATTCTAGACTGATTATAAAGTTGCTTAGATTTCATGATATATCCTAGTAATTTAACAAATGTGAGTTTTTTTTCTACAATGCCTTTCTTTCTTGCAGAGGATTTCTTTAGCTAATTTTTTAGGTTAACTAAATCTGTACAAAATAGAATGTCATCCTTGCTGTGTAGAAAAGACAAGTCATGACAAACAAAAATTATGCAAGTTTATAGATGGTAAAATAATTTTAGAAAATAGTTATATTGTTGTGTAGTCCTATAATCTCTCCATCAGAAAATGAAACCTTCTGTGTTTAGATAATATTATGTAAAGTTCACTTTATAGTCCATCCTACAACCTCAGACTGTTATGCTATAAGACTATTGTTAATGTCTTAAATTGCATTAAAATCTAAAGTGGATATTGTCTAGTATTAGTATAAGCAGCCCATGAGTTATATCATACAGAGGTAGTGTTGCTATGTACACCCAACATAAATATGCATCTTAAACTTAGAATCTTGTGAAGGTTATTAAGATTTTTCACTCTAAATCCTTCCATTTTCTCATCCTTCTTGATGCTAGATTTAGAAGTTGTAAATGAAATAATACAAATTTTATTAATTGATAAAATATAAAGTATAATCACATTTTCAACTTCCCCTATTGTTTGTTTCCATAAGAAAAAGGTTCTAAGCTCCAGTTGCGAGCTCCTTATTCAATATTATAAGTCAAGAAACTTACAAAGTTTTTCCTGACTTTCCATTAGCAGAAAGCTTTATAAAAGCTGCCATTTATGTAAAGTACAGAAAGGCAAGGAACATACCATTTACATATGTGAAAGAGAGAAAAGGAAAAGAAAAGCTATGAGCTGAATTCTCAATGCACATAGTATTTGACTGAAATACAAAGCTACCTAGTAATTCATACTTTGTATTTTAATTGGGTATCTGCATGAATATGGATACATGTAACTTCAGTACATTTTAACTGGAACATCATCTATGTTACATGTCGTTATATTAAACGTCATGATAAAGAGCCATTACATTTAAGTGTGTCATACTGTCCTGTTACAAAGGTCTACGAAGTTGCCAAAAAGAAAATGTGTTTGGTGTGACATTGCTCATTCTTAGTGAAGCCATGCTGATTGCTACTGTTCCTTAATGCTTCTGGGAGCTTAAAATACATTTTGTTTACGCCTAGTCCTAAAGGCTTTCTTTTGAAGGCAAGCATTTCTACAGCTTGAAGAATCCACATTGAGCTTTGGAACCTTTACCCATATTCGGACTTCAGACATCCTTCTCATTCTCCATGCTTATTCACAGATACCAGACATCTGTTTAACGTGTTTACTTGCCAGTGCTGTCAATATACTGCGGGAAGTAAATCAGCTGGGCTCCAAAGTTTGAATTCATTCAAAACAGCTTGGGATATATCTAAAATATTTGCCCCATCTTTGCTATCATAACCCCCATTGCAAATTCTGCTGGGTCCTTTTCATCCCAAAGCTCATCCTGCTTGACTGTAAATACAGAAGTTAAATACGACATGAAAATATTGTGACCCAATTTGGTAGATGGTCACTAATGATGGTATTTTTTTTATTATTTTAACAAATAACAAGTTTTTTTAGTGACTAATTTTGAAGTTAGAGTATAAAGAGAATCAGTTACAGCAGAAAAATATGATGATTGTGATTCTGTGATGCAGACATTTCTCACTATTTTGCCTAAAACTGGGATGTCATCCACTGATTCTTGCTTCAGCTGCTAATTAGTTACATGATTTTGATACACGGAGACAATAATTCAAGTATTAGAACATAATAATCATCTTCTGCCTTTGGGCTAGACATGTCTAAGTCAGGCAAAATTTGTCTGTGTGTAATTCCAAAGGAATACAAGGTGAAAACTGTCTCCCCCAGTTTTTTTTTTTAAGCCTCAAACAGAGATCAGGTTCTTCATTAAAACCATGAAGGCTGGGTGCAGTGGCTCATGCCTGGTAATCCCAGCACTTTGGGAGGCCGAGGTGGGCGGATCATGAGGTCAGGAGATCGAGACCATCTTGGCTAACACGGTGAAACCCCGTCTCTACTAAAAAAAAATACAAAAAATTAGCCAGACGTGGTGGCAGGCGTCTGTAGTCCCAGCTACTCGGGAGGCTGAGGCAGGAGAATGGCGTGAACCCAGGAGGCAGAGCTGGCAGTGAGCTGAGATCGCGCCACTGCAGTCCGGCCTGGGCAAAATGGCGAGACTCCATCTCAAACAAATAAAAAAATAAACCATGAAGCACCTAATATTCTGAGAAAGAATTTTATTTTTTCCTTTCTCTGTCTCTGTCTCTCTCTCTGTCTCTCAGCATTTAATGAAATGAGGCAGCTAGCAACCTCTTTTCCAAGAGGTTGCCATAATTCAGTTATTGACATTCTTCCTGCTAAGGCATAATTTAAAAATCAACAGTGCATATCTACCCACATGGAAACTTCTTGAGAATTTGGGAACTCACCAAGAACACCTTGTATCCTATCATCTTCTCTACAGCAGCACTGGAAAGGTACATGCTACCAAAAACCCCTTCATCAGTTTGTTTTACAAGGGAGAAAGGATGCTATTTAGGGACATGAAAATCTCCTGGAAAACAACATAGTTGTCAGTTCTATGGAGATGGTAAGCCTTGAGTCTTCAAATAGAGTTTCTTTTTTGGCTTTTACCAACAAATCCTGATGGTTTGGAATTAGGTTGATATTGCCTTTCAACGTATGACATTTTATTTGCAATTGCTCAGAACACAGATGTAAAAATTTCTATCATCATTTGAAAATGAATGTCCCACTGGGGAAATTCCATGAGTATATAAGTAGTTGCTTTGTTACTGATGCACAGCTTATTCCACAGGATTCAGCAATCTTTTCTGTATAGGACAGCTTAAAAATATTTTAGGCTTTACAGGCCATATGATACTATTTACAGACGATGCGGTATTGTTGCGGTCACTCAACTACAAAAGTAGCCATAGATATGTAAATGAATGAGCATGGTTATGTTCCGACAAAACTTTATTTATAAAAATAAGAAGCATGATTGTGTTCTGATAAACTTTTGTTTGTAACAAGCAGCAAGTTGAATTTGGCACACAGCTCATAATTTGCTAAATCCTGCTCTAGACTATTGTCTAGCTTTTTTTAATTTTATTATTATTATACTTTAAGTTTTAGGGTACGTGTGCACAATGTGCAGGTTTGTTACATATGTATCCATGTGCCATGTTGGTGTGCTGCACCCATTAACTCATCATTTAGCATTAGGTATATCTCCTAATGCTATCCCTCCCCCCTGCCCCCACCCCACAACAGTCCCCGGAGTGTGATGTTCCCCTTCCTGTGTCCATGTGTTCTCATTGTTCAATTCCCACCTATGAGTGAGAACATGCGGTGTTTGGTTGTTGTCCTTGCAATAGTTTACTGCGAATGATGATTTCCAGTTTCATCCATGTCCCTACAAAGGACATGAACTCATCATTTTTTATACCTGCATACTATTCCATGGTGTATATGTGTCACATTTTCTTAATCCAGTCTACTGTTGTTGGACATTTGGGTTGGTTCCAAGTCTTTGCTATTGTGAATAGTGCTGCAATAAACATGCATGTGTGTGTGTCTTTATAGCAGCATGATTTATAGTCCTTTGGATATATACCCAGTAATGGGATGGCTGGGTCAAATGGTATTTCTAGTTCTAGATTCCTGAGGAATCGCCACACTGACTTCCACAATGGTTGAACTAGTTCACAGTCCCACCAACAGTGGAAAAGTGTTCCTATTTCTCCACATCCTCTCCAACACCTGTTGTTTCCTGACTTTCTAATGATGGCCATTCTAACTGGTGTGAGATGGTATCTCATTGTGGTTTTGATTTGCATTTCTCTGATGGCCAGTGATGATGAGCATTTTTGCATTTGTTTTTTGGCTGCATAAATGTCTTCTTTTGAGAAGTGTCTGTTCATGTCCTTTGCCCACGTTTTGATGGGGTTGTTTTTTTCTTGTACATTTCTTTGAGTTCATTGTAGATTCTGGATATTAGCCCTTTGTCAGAGGAGTAGGTTGCGAAAATTTTCTCCCATTTTGTAGGTTGCCTGTTCACTCTGATGGTAGTTTCTTTTGCTGTGCAGAAGCTCTTTAGTTTAATTAGATCCCATTTGTCAATTTTGGCTTTTGTTGCCATTGCTTTTGGTGTTTTAGACATGAAGTCCTTGCCCATGCCTATGTCCTAAATGGTATTGCCTAGGTTTTCTTCTAGGGTTTTTATGGTTTTAGGTCTAACATGTAAGTCTTTAATCCATCTTGAATTAATTTTTGTATGAGGTGTAAGGAAGGGATCCAGTTTCAGCTTTCTACATATGGCTAGCCAGTTTTCCCAGCAACATTTATTAAATAGAGAATCCTTTCCCCATTGCTTCTTTTTATCAGGTTTGTCAAAGATCAGAGAGTTGTAGATATGTGGTGTTATTTCTGAGGGCTCTGTTCTGTTCCATTGAACTATGTCTCTGTTGTGGTACCAGTACCATGCTGTTTTGGTTACTGTAGCCTGGTAGTATAGTTTGAAGTCAGGTAGCATGATGCCTCCAGCTTTGTTCTTTTGGCTTAGGATTGACTTGGCGATGCGGGCTCTTTTTTGGTTCCATATGAACTTTAAAGTAGTTTTTTCCAATTCTGTGAAGAAAGTCATTGGTAGCTTGATGGGGATGGCATTGAATCTATAAATTACTTTGGGCAGTATGGCCATTTTCACAATATTGATTCTTCCAACCCATGAGCATGGAATGTTCTTCCATTTGTTTGTATCCTCTTTTATCTCATTGAGCAGTTGTTTGTAGTTCTCCTTGAAGAGGTCCTTCACACCCCTTGTAAGTTGGATTCCTAGGTATTTTATTCTCTTTGAAGCAATTGTGAATGGGAGTTCACTCATGATTTGGCTCTCTGTTTGTCTGTGATTGGTGTATAAGAATGCTTGTGATTTTTGTACATTGATTTTGTATCCTGAGACTTTGCTGAAGTTGCTTATCAGCTTAAGGAGATTTGGGCTGAGACAATGGGGTTTTCTAGATATACAATCATGTCATCTGCAAACAGGGACAATTTGACTTCCTCTTTTCCTAATTGAATACCCTTTATTTCCTTCTCCTGCCTGATCGCCCTGGCCAGAACTTCAAGTACTATGTTGAATAGGAGTGGTGAGAGAGGACATACCTGTCTTGTGCCAGTTTTCAAAGGGAATGCTTCCAGTTTTTGCCCATTCAGTATGAGATTGGCTGTGGGTTTGTCATAGATAGCTCTTATTATTTTGAGATACATCCCATCAATATCTAATTTATTGAGAGTTTTTAGCATGAAGTGTTGTTGAATTTTGTCAAAGGCCTTTTCTGCATCTATTGAGATAATCATGTGGTTTTTGTCTTTGGTTCTGTTTATATGCTGGATTACATTTATTGATTTGCGTATGTTGAACCAGGCTTGCATCCCAGGGATGAAGCCCACGTGATCATGGTGTATAAGCTTTTTGATGTGCTGCTGGATTCGGTTTGCCAGTATTTTATTGAGGATTTTTGTATCAATGTTCATCAAGGATATTGGTCTAAAATTCTCTTTTTTGGTTGTGTCTCTGCCCACCTTTGGTATCAGGATGATGCTGGCCTCATAAAATGCGTTAGGGAGGATTCCCTCTTTTTCTATTGATTGGAATAGTTTCAGAAGGAATGGTAACAGCTCCTCCTTGTACCTCTGGTAGAATTTGGCTGTGAATCCATCTGGTCCTGGACTCTCTGGTTGGTAAGCTATTGATTATTGCCACAATTTCAGAACCTGTTATTGGTCTATTCAGAGATTCAACTTCTTCCTGGTTTAGTCTTGGGAGGGTGTTTGTGTCGAGGAATTTATCCATTTCTTCTAGATTTTCTAGTTTATTTGTGTAGAGGTGTTTGTAGTATTCTCTGACGGTAGTTTGTATTTCTGTGAGATCAGTGGTGATATCCCCTTTATCATTTTTTATTGCATCTATTTGATTCTTCTCTCTTTTCTTCTTTATTAGACTTGCTAGTGGTCTATCAATTTTGTTGATCTTTTCAAAAAACCAGCTCCTGGATTCATTAAGTTTTTGAAGGGTTTTTTATGTCTCTATTTCCTTCAGTTCTGCTCTGATTTTAGTTATTTCTTGCCTTCTGCTAACTTTTGAATGTGTTTGCTCTCACTTTTCTAGTTCTTTTAATTATGATGTTAGGGTGTCTATTTTGGATCTTTCCTGCTTTCTCTTGTGGGCATTTAGTGCTATAAATTTCCCTCTACACACTGCTTTGAATGTGTCCCAGAGATTTTGGTATGTTGTGTCTTTGTTCTCGTTAGTTTCAAAGAACATCTTTATTTCTGCCTTCATTTCGTTATGTACCCAGTAGTCATTCATGAGCAGGTTGTTCAGTTTCCATGTAGTTGAGTGGTTTTGAGTGAGTTTCTTAATCCTGAGTTCTAGTTTGATTGCACTGTGGTCTGAGAGACAGTTTGTTATAATTTCTGTTCTTTTACATTTGCTGAGGAGAGCTTTACTTCCAACTATGTGGTCAATTTTGGAATAGGTGTGGTGTGGTGCTGAAAAAAAATGTATATTCTGTTGATTTGTGGTGGAGAGTTCTGTAGATGTCTATTAGGTCTGCTTGGTGCAGAGCTGAGTTCAATTCCTCGGTATTCTTCTTAACTTTCTGTCTTGTTGATCTGTCTAATGTTGACAGTGGGGTGTTAAAATCTCCCATTATTATTGTGTGGGAGTCTAAGTCTCTTTGTAGGTCACTCAGGACTTGCTTTATGAATCTGGGTGCTCCTGTATTGGGGGCATATATATTTAGGATACTTAGCTCTTCTTGTTGAATTGATCCCTTTACCATTATGTAATGGCCTTCTTTGTCTCTTTTGATCTTTGTTGGTTTAAAGTCTGTTTTATCAGAGACTAGGATTGCAAACCCTGCCTTTTTTTTTTTTCCATTTGCTTGGTAGATCTTCCTCCATCCTTTTATTTTGAGCCTATGTGTGCCTCTGTACGTGAGATGGGTTTCCTGAATACAGCACACTGATGGGTCTTGACTCTTTATCCAATTTGCCAGTCTGTGTCTTTTAATTGGAGCATTTAGTCCATTTACATTTAAAGTTAATATTGTTATGTGTGAATTTGATCCTGTCATTATGATATTAGCTGGTTATTTTGCTCGTTAGTTGATGCAGTTTCTTCCTAGCCTCGATGGTCTTTACAATTTGGCATGATTTTGCAGTGGCTGGTACCAGTTGTTCCTTTCCATGTTTAGTGCTTCCTCCAGGAGCTCTTTTAGGGCAGGCCTGGTGGTGACAAAATCTCTCAGCATTTGCTTGTCTGTAAAGTATTTTATTTCTCCTTCACTTATGAAGCTTAGTTTGACTGGATATGAAATTCTGGGTTGAAAATTCTTTCTTTAAGAATGTTGAATATTGGCCCCCACTTTCTTCTGGCTTGTAGGCTTTCTGCCAAGAGATCAGCTGTTAGTCTGATGGGCTTCCCTTTGTGGGTAACCCGACCTTTCTCTCTGGCTGCTCTTAACATTTTTTCCTTCATTTCAACTTTGGTGAATCTGACAATTATGTGTCTTGGAGTTGCTCTTCTCGAGGAGTATCTTTGTGGCGTTCTCTGTATTTCCTGAATTTGAATGTTGGCCTGCCTTGCTAGATTGGGGAATTTCTCCTGGATAATATCTTGCAGAGTGTTTTCCAACTTGGTTCCATTCTCCCTGTCATTTTCAGGCACACCAATCAGACGTAGATTTGGTCTTTTCATATAGTCCCATATTTCTTGGAGGCTTTGTTCGTTTATTTTTATTCTTTTTTCTCTAAACTTCCCTTCTTGCTTCATTTCATTCATTTCATCTTCCATTACTGATACCCTTTCTTCCAGTTGATTGCATCAGCTCCTGAGGCTTCTGCATTCTTCACGTAGTTCTCAAGCCTTGGCTTTCAGCTCCATCAATTCCTTGAAGTACTTCTCTGTATTGGCTATTCTAGTTATACATTCATCTAAATTTTTTTCAAAGTTTTTAACTTGTTTGCCTTTGGTTTGAATTTCCTCCTGTAGCTCGGAGTGGTTTGATCATCTGAAGCCTTGTTCTCTCAACTCGTCAAAGTCATTCTCCATCCAGCTTTGTTCCATTGCTAGTGAGGAACTGCATTCCTTTGAAGGAGGAGTGGCACTCTGCTTTTTAGAATTTCCAGTTTTTCTGCTGATTTCTGCATTTCCATCTGAGGTACCAGGTTCATCTCACTAGGGAGTGCCAGACAGTGGGTGCAGGACAGTGGGTGCAGCGCATTGCGTGTGAGCCAAAGCAGGGCGAGGCATTGCCTCACTCGGGAAGCGCAAGGGATCAGGGAGTTCCCTTTCCTAGTCAATGAAAGGGGTGACAGACGGCACCTGGAAAATCAGGTCTCTCCCACCCTAATGCTGCGCTTTTCTGACAGGCTTAAAAAACGGCACATCAGGAGATTATATCCCGCACCTGGCTCAGAGGGTCCTATGCCCATGGAGTCTTGCTGATTGCTAGCACAGCAGTCTGAGATCAAACTGCAAGGCGGCAGTGAGGCTGGGGGAGGGGTGCCTGCCATTGCCCAGGCTTGCTTAGGTAAACAAAGCAGCCAGGAAGCCCAAACTGGGTGGAGCCTACCACAGCTCAAAGAGGCCTGCCTGCCTCTGTAGGCTCCACCTCTGGGGGCAGGGCACAGACAAACAAAAAGATAGCAGTAACCTCTGCAGACTTAAATGTCCCTGTCTGACAGCTTTGAAGAGAGTAGTGGTTCTCCCAGCACGCAGCTGGAGATCTGAGAATGGGCAGACTACCTCCTCAAGTGGGTCCCTGACCCCCGAGCAGCCTAACTGGGAGGCAACCCCAAGTAGGGGCAGACTGACACCTCACATGGCCGGGTACTCCTCTGAGACAAAACTTCCAGAGGAACGATCAGGCAGCAGCATTTGTGGTTCATGAAAATCCACTGTTCTGCAGCCTCCACTGCTGATACCTAGGCAAACAGAGTCTGGATTGGGCCTCTAGCAAACTCCAACAGACCTGCAGCTGAGGGTCCTGTCTGTTAGAAGGAAAACTAACAAACAGAAAGGACATCCACACCAAAAACCCATCTGTACATCACTATCATCCAAGACCAAAAGTAGGTAAAACCACAAAGATGGGGAAAAAACAGAACAGAAAAACTGGCATATTTTCTAGCTTTTAACAAAGCTTTGTTGAAGAGAGATAAAATTGATGCCAGTTATTATCTCAATAGATTTAGAATAGCCTGACATATTTGCAGTATTCCCATGCTCTGTTAGGGTAGGTTAATAACAAGTTGCTATACAAACTAAGTAAATATGTGTTAAAGTTGTCTGTATTCACTACCCATGCATCTTAACACGATAGTGTCTTGAAAGGATGAGGCAGATTCTGGATTAAGAGATAAAGAGCAACATATAATCAAAAGTTGTAACATGGGTAGAAAAAAACTGGAAATTGGTGCCGACGGTTCTCTACCACTTCTCTCAACAGGTATCTCTTCCTTTTCTTTGCCTCTGCTTGTTCTGTTGTTTTCACCTTCCTTTGTCACCTCTTTCCTTTATTTTCCCCTATTGTATTCTTCTCTTCCAACAGCATTGCCTCTGTATAAAATCATCATTAAAAATGTTTCTGGGCGTTTTCTTTCTAATAGCTTTATTCTTCTAGTGTCATCTCCAGCCCCTTGTCAGACACCAGCTACTTGAAATCTCTAATCTGCCTCCCCTTACAAGACAGAGAAAATAACAAATATCTCTCAAGTCCCCTTTATACCTCTCCCAAATGTCTCTCCCATGTTTTCCTCATTTTCTGTCTTAAAACAAATATGGACCCCACTCCTCTACAATTTGATTGTTTCCCACAATTCTTTTACTATTTTTTTTTCAGATGGAGTCTCGCTCTGTCACCCAGGCTACAGTACACTGGCATGATCTCGGCTCACCGCAACCTCCACCTCCCGGGTTCAAGTGATTCTCCTGCCTCAGCCTCCCAAGCAGCTGGTATCACAGGCACGTGCCACCACTCCCAGCTAATTTTTTTTTTGTTTGTATTTTTTGTAGAGACGGGGTTTCACCATGTTGGCCAGGCTGTTCTCAAACTCCTGACTCAGGTAATCCACCTGCCTTGGCCTCCCAGAGTGCTGGGATTACAGGCGTGAGCCACTGCACTCAGCCTTTTTCCAGAACTCTTGATTCCCATCCTTTGTAGCCTCCTCTGACGTAGACCTTGACAAGAAAATCCTTCCTTGTCTTTTTATATGTTCAATTTTCCTATCTCTCTGGCTTCTTTTCCTTAACCCACAACATATTAAAATCTCCTTTATATTTAAGAAAATTAACAGTTGTTGTCACGTCTGCATCTTCTGCTTCCTGTCTTAACCCCCTTCAATCCCTGCTGAATCCCCCCTCTTAGGCCCCTGCTCTCCTTTCTCTCTAGCGTCTGCCTGGCCCATCACTTTCTCTTTCACTGTTTATCATCTCAGCTCTCATCTGATGATCCCCAAATCTTCGTCCCACTGTGATGTTTCTCTACAGCTTGGATCTAAGTATCCAGTTCCACAGCATGTTTCTAAACACAGAGCTTGCCGACGTATTGACTCAATATGCCCTAAAATTAACTAATCAGTTTCCTGCAACTTCTTTGTATCCTCTATACCTTCAAATCTGTTTGTTGTTGTTGTTTTGAGGAGTCATCTCACCCTGTTGCCCAGGCTGGAGTGCAGTGGCACAACCTCGGCTCACTGCAACCTCCACCCCGAGTTCAAGCGATTCTCCTGCCTCAGCCTCCCAAGTAGCTGGGAATACAGGCGCCTGCCACCAAGCCTGGCTAATTTTTGTACTTTTAGTAGAGATGGGGTTTCACCATGTTAGCCAGGATGGTCTTGAACTCCTGACCTTGTGATCCGCCCAAATCAGTCAAGTCTTCCAAGTGTTGTCCATTTCTAGAATTTACGCATTCTCTCTCCTTTAAGCCCTACCAATGCTACTCTAAACTATATCTTCTTTTTTATCTGGTCTTTAAGAGATTTCTCACTGATTGCTTAAGAGTCTTGCTCTTCCAAGACATCATCACAGTGTTTCTAGGGTTCATACTATATTATTCTCCTCTTCAAAAAAATGAGTGATAGCTTTTCACCCTTTGTAGTGTGAACTAAAATCTGCTTAGTTAGGAAAACTCAGGGCTTTTTCCACTGTACTACATAATTATTCACTCTATCTAATCTCCTTTCACCTATTATTCCAATCACATTGAGTCTGCAAATCTAATACTATATAATCAACCTTTCTAAGTGAATATATGCCCTCTATCTGATATTAATAATAGTTTAGAAAAATATTAAATACAATCCCTTATCTCAAAATCTATTTCCCTTTTTAGCATGATGCCGTCCTCTCCTTTTGAATGTGTGTACACAATTCACCTGCTATTTAATATTCTGATTTTTCAATTATCACAAATATTTCATGTTTCCACATAGTCAGATAGTATTATCTTGTTAACTTAGTACAATTCAACAATGAGTTAGGTAAACCAGTCAACATGGTGAAAGCATGCTTGTTCTTCTCTGCTTAGATGTGGCCCATAGCAATGATCATCATCATCTTCATCATCATCATAATTATCACCAGCATTCAGAGAGTCTAGAATTTATAAAAATATTTTTCTTGTTGGTCCTGTGCTTTCTTTCCAGCTGATCTGATATTTTTAAATATTATAATATCTTGTGTATATAAACAAAATGATTTTAGGTCTTGCTAAAATTATTTTTTCAAGATAAATTCCTTCCAGAAGCAGGGTTATGTTGTCAAAGAACATGAGTAGCTTTGTTACTCATGGATTTTCACACTTTACTTACATTCACTGTCCTGCTCCCTTAGCTTATAATTTCACCCCCACCAACCACCCAAACACAGTCATACACCCTCTCTCGTTCAATCTCTAATTAAAATCTTCTTCTTCACAGACTTGTTCTTGTACCTCTTTCTACACAAGGCTTACTATAGATTCCTAATCAGAATGAATTATGCTTTACCTCGAGCAAATTACTAAGTCTCTTGGGGTCTCCATTAGATTATAATATAACAATAAAAAGAATACCTACATTATAGACTTGTTAAGTTATAGATCTCTTGAGAGGGTGCCTGGAAAATAGTGACCATGCATTAGATATGAGCTATTTTTATAATTTTGCTAGTCTTCCCAAGTACAGTGAGCTCCTTAAATGTAATCAGCATTGGCTCATACTTGTGTCCATCTCACCCCATCTTACACAATGTCTTCCACTGAATAAGTGGCATGGAAACAGCCATGCTCACCAATGTTCAGCTTCACTGCTTCTTCCTTGGCATATTTCTAGGCAGTGGTGTGCTCAGTCAGCACCATGCTCACTTGTGAGAGCAGACTGTGCACATCCCTTCCCAGTTCCATCCACATTTAGCAATATCCTATTTTTATCCAGTCTTTTTTCAAGAGATTTCTCACTGGTGTCCTAATTTAATGCTCTTACTTTTTCCAAGACATCATCACAAGCTTGAACCTGGCCATGGCAGGAGTTATTTACACTGTGGAAAATGGCAAATCCCATGGATCAGAGATTTTTTTTTCCCTTCTAGAAACCCAGTTGTTAAACTTTTATCAGCATACCTATGCTTCTAGGATACATTCTACATCTCATTGTTTCTTCTCTTGCATCTCATTGTTTCTGTATGAACACTGCTCAGTAACAGAATGTAAGTAGAAGTAGCATGTGTCACCTTCAGGAAACAGCAATTAGGAACAAGTATGCTTTTGCCATATTCGATCTCTCCTTTTTTTTTTTTTCAGTCACTACAGAGGATTCAGTTGCAATCTTAAAAAAAATGGAGTTACTAGATAAAGGTTCCCGGATCCCTGAATTACTTTGTGGAACAGAGAACCTCTTCAGACCTTCATGGGATTGTTACGTAATTCAGAAATAAGGCTTTATCGTGTTAAGCTATTGAGATATTGGGGTAGCTATTATACCAATTAATCTACCACAATACTGTAAGGAGCCCATAACATTGAGACAAGAAAGTAGTCATTAGGTCAAATAAGCACAAGTTGGCCCTCAATGACCAGTATAAGACTCTTTAGCTAAATAGCTAAATTTTCCCTAATTGGCTAGCACAGAAAAAAAACATAGCCCAGTAAACCTAAATGTATTCTTCCTGTGGCATTGTGCAACCAGCTACCTCTGGTGTCAGCTAGCAGGCTTGAATCAATGGGCAACTGTAAATGAAACTGCATGTAACTCATTCTATAATTTCAAGTTATTAGTGTAATTCCACTAAAATTGCATTATAAATTTTGGGCATTATAAAGGATTTAAAAAGTAAAGAAAATATGTTTGAATAAAACCTCATTATTAAATTACATTTGAGCGGCAGCCACCATTATTGCAAAGCGTAGACTCTAAACATATTATTAGCATCAAAATATGTTTGTTTTGTATCTTTGTATTAATGGGAAAATGTAGTAAACATAAATAGAAGATTTTCTATTTGGGGGAAATTCTCAAAAACAAAAAAAAAGGATAAATTAGTAGTACCTTAATGGAGGTAAGCTTTCTTGGCATCTATCAAGCACTTCTTGCCCCACTGTATGATCAGCTCTACCCAGCAGAGACTCCGAAAGAATGGAGAGTCTCAAGAAAAATAAAACTGCCTTCTTCTGGTCTGGAACACTGGGTGCTTTCACATTGATCTTTTGTTAATGGCTTTTTAAAATTTCTTTCTTTTTTTAAATATAAAAAGGTAAGAATGCTGATTAACTATGTGGGTGACAGACATTTGAAAAGACTTCATTCCAGTAACTCATCAGCTTTAGTGTTTTAAGGCATTGCAGAAAAAAAAATGGATAAAAGAGGGATAAATACCAGTGGTTATACCCGCATGTCCTCCTGGTGATGAGAGCAGTTGCAGTGAAAGCCAGCCAAGCCCACAGGGAAAATACCAGGTTGATTTGAACATGGCACAAAGTTGAGTTCTAGAAATCAATTCCTAACTCCCTAGTAATTCAAAAATTGGAGGCTGCCTGTGTGTAGAAAATGATGTGGTATCCCTCCCTCCCAAAGATATGACATTCCCTTTTCTAAAACCCATGAGGTAGGTGCTCTCTTGGGAAACTTTTAGAAACATAATGTTATGCTATGGGTAGAAAGGAGACATGGACTACTATTCCTGAGAATGTGGAAGAACTATATTCTATATAGTGCATGAAACAGCAATTTGGGCAGCGCCATCTAAGGCTAAATTGATCCATATGATTGGAATTTTGCCCAGACCCTTTAACCAAAGGGGGGAAAAAAGGCATCATTTTGAAATTAGCATTATCAGTACAGTAATACATTTTGAATGCTAGTTTGGCCTGACATAGGAAGTGATGTAATAAGGGAGAGCTTACTGCCCCTGCCCCTTGAAGAGGAAATATTTTCCTTGAGGAATAGAATACTTGTAAACTGCAGATTGCATTTTAATATTAACCAGATTTCTACATTAAACATGATTTCCGAGAACAATTTGATTTTTTTTTTTTCCTCTCTCTTTACCCCCACTGCACCCCTCAAGCAAGTGATCAGAACTTCACTCAACCACAGCCAGCTCCTGGAATGGACCCAGGGCTGTCTGCAATTTAAATGTCAAACTTGGTGCCATTGAGCGGTGGAGAACCACTCAGCAACATGTGTCACTCATTGCTGCCCTGCCAATCGTTATTGTTTCTTGCTGCATTCAGACTGCTACAGATTCTCTCCCGGTTTCCTTTATTATCTCCAAGTGTGAAAATTTAAATCTTGTTTCTTCTTTACTCTGTTTAAGATGTGTAAGTGTAATCACCTTCTAGAACAACCAAGGAGCAGAAAGAAAATTACCAAAACTGTTTTATATTTTGAAAGGCACTGAACGGAATTTTTTTTAAGCTCCTAGAACTAGTTTCTATAACTAACTGCAGAGTTGAAGACCCTTTTAACTGGCTAAACATACCTATCCCCGGTGGACATATACACAAGAATTCTAAGCTACCAAAAATGGCCTCTCTCAGGGCAGACTTGACAGCAGTGACAACCCCTGATTGGTTAATGGAAGCACTTCAGGATTTATCAGTTGTGATTGCTTTAGTCTTTGGCAGCTGGTAAAATCGTGAAATAAAGACGATTTAACCACAGTTATTCAGGGACAGGGGAGGTGGTTGAAGCAGGGCTACAAGTAATGTGCTGTCATTCTTGATTGGTAGAAATCAGATGGTTGTGAAATGGGGGCCACAAAGGAGGATGAATAAGGAGACCAAGAATACAGAATTGCAAGGCAATAAACCCAAAGCATGAGTACTGGATGCATGCAACGGCATTCATGAGGTTGATAATTACAGCCTTATAAGATAATGCAGGATATACGGTAAGCAATGGTTATAAACAGAGTTTTTATGACTTTGCATAGGTAAATAAGAATTTCTACTAAATGGTGAAGTAAGGAATTAGGAAAACAAAAAGTAACTGTGAAGTCACTCTGAGGATCTAGGAATATCCCACACCCCCCAAAAAGTGGTGTCATAAGCAAAGGAACACATACAGCAAAACTGTCAGTAGCCATTGGCCTCTAGATGTGCTCCTCAATAAAAGTCACAAAGAGGGCGGGAAACAGTCACGCAAAGTAGGTGGCATTCACCTGAAAATGACATTACCCTCTCCCTGCAGTGAGAGTTCATTTCTTCAACAGAGAGAAATGTTTTAGACAAGACCTCTAGCTCTTGGGCATTAGAGGTTCTTGAGAGAAAAACAGCACAGTTATTAACTCTTTATCTCAATGCAGCATAAGTGCCTCAGAGCCATATCATCTCCTTCTCTATACTCAAATCCTCAATCTGGCTTTATGAAGGAAGGAAGAAATCTAACATTTATAGAAAACCTACTATGTATTAGACTGTTTATTCTAGATATTAAATTTTATTACATCTTACATCCAACAACCCTCTGAAATAGACATTATCTCAACTTACAAAATGAGGAAACAGGCACAGTTTATCTTCTAAGATCACAAGGCACAAGATATGTGTGTGACATACTCAGTCACAGAAGCAGAATTTGAACTTAAGATTGCCTCCATCAAAGATGTGTGCCCTTTTCATTATATCACATCTGCTACCCTCATGAGTCAGTTCTCAGTTTGACCTGATATCTGGGGTTATCAGTAAATAGCACTGGGCATCTGTGATTTATTTTTCTCGCTTTTTCTCATTGCACTGATCCATTATCCAGAATGAGTCTTTTGCCCCAGTATTCCTTCTTTAATCACTCCAGTGTCTGGGCCTGCAGTCAAAGTCTTCTGCTGATCCCCTGGTGCATTTGACTGAAGACCTGCCTGTCCATAACACAGCATCATTCTAAGACCTTCATTCTTTCTTCTATGCTAGTAGTTTCTGCAAAGTAGAGGTAAACCTTCAGGATGACTGCTTCTTGCCTGACTCTTCCACTGATTTGTTTACTCCCATATACTGAACCCACTCCTTCACAAACACACCCAATTTGGAAGACATTTTCCTAATTCTAGAAGCAGTGGGTACCGGTAGATGATGTTCTATTAGAGCTTCTATAAGAACTTCAAAACATCTAAAAGTGTTTGTAGTGGTTTTACTTTCAACTATGAAAACACCTGAAGCAAAACTGATGGAACAAAGGGGGAAAAAGACAAGTTCATAAAGATTTCAATGTTCCCATTAATCGATAAGATAAATAGATGGAAATTCAGTTAGTTAACATTATCAATAAATATCATTAATATCTACAGAGAAATAAATTTCAAATCCACAGAGTACAAACTCTACAAGTCTACATGAACCAGTCACCAAGATAAACCATATGTTTGGCTCTAATATAAGTCTCAATAGATTAACAAAGATTAAAATCAAACAGAGCATATTTCCCAACTACAACTGGAATTAAATTAGGAAATAATAATAGAAATGTTTCTGCAAAATATTCAAATATTTAGGAATTAAAGAACATGTTTCTAAGTAACTCATGGATGAAGAAAAATTACTGACTATAGTAAACATTTCTGATTAAATGAACATGAAAACACAACATAAAAATCCGTGAGATACAGCAAAAGAAATGCTTAGAATGAAACATGTAGTTTTAAGTGCATCTATTATAAAAGAAGAAAGGTCCAAAATCCATGATACACACATCACCTTAAGAATCTAAAAAGAATAAGAAAAACAACAGGATAAAATATAAGTTGCAGAAATAATAATCAGAAAGAAAAATCAATGAAAGCATAGCAAGGTAATTTTTAAACATGAATAAAATTGATAAACTTATGCCTTAACTGATCATTAAATATTAACAAAATCAGGAATAAGAGAGGGACTATCACTACACTACATATACTTTAGCTATTAAAAGATAATAAAAAATATAATAAAGACATACTAACAAATATGAATATTTAGATGTAACAGACAAGTACTTTGGAAATCAAATTGGCCAAAACTGACAAAAGAAGAAACAGACAATGTAAATAGTCTTCTGTCTGTCAAAGAAACTGAATCTGTAATTACATATCTTCCCCAAAAAAGGATTCAAGTCCCATAATGGCTTTGGGGTGAATTATATCAAGGACAGAACTGTTATTGTTTCTTGCTGCGTTTAGGAATAAAGTAATCCTATGCACATTTTTTTAGGATAAAAATGAGAAAGCAACATTCCTCAACACTTTTTGCAGATTTTGCACTGATAACAAAACCATAAAAGACATTGCAAGAAAGATTTGTAGATCAATATTACTCATGAATGTAGAAACAAAAGTTCCAAATAAAATTTTAGCAAATTAAGAAATATTTAAACTTGATGATATACCACCATCAAATGGTATTATTATCCCAACAATGTAAAATTGGTTTAGTTTTCAAAAATCAGTTGATATGATTCACCATGTTAGTAAAATAAAAGGAAAAAAAAAACCTATGACCAACTCAATAGATATAGAAAATAAATTTGATGAAATTAAACATTCATTTGTGATAAACACTCTCAGTACATTATGAATAAATAGTATATTTCCCAATTTTATGAGGGCACCTACAGAAAATCTTTAGTTGATATCAAACTTACTGGTAAAAGACTGACAGCTTTCTACCTAAAATCAGAAACAATGCAGATATGTCCATTTTAACGACCTCTATTCAACATTGTCTTCCAATTTCTGCCCAATGCAATAAGACAGGGGAAAAAATAGCATACAGATTGGAGAAAAAGTAACACACTCTTCACTGATGACATGATCACAAACACAGAACTCCCAAAGAAAACCTACAATAAAGCTCTATGAACTTAATAAGTGTCTTTATCAGAGTCATAATATATAAGGGTAATATAATGAATTTCTATGAAAACTGCAGGAATGTTTCATACAGCTATTTTTCGCATACTTTGAATGACGGACTATGAGATACGGGAAAATTCACTTTAGGGAGAATCAAGATATCTAGATAAATACAAATTAGGAAAGACATCCTCTCTTAATGACAATTGAGCCTGCTCCACAATGTACATCACTTGAAACCAAACTCTCTCTCTCTCTATATATATATATGTATGTATATATGTATGTATATGTGTGTGTGTATATATTTTATAGTAGAGCTAAAACTAAGATATAATGATAAGTCAAAGTTACTACCAATTATGAAAAGTAGTATCATTTTCAGGTTGCTGAAATGGAATTCCAGAATATAAGACATTAATTGCCAATCAGAAGAGAGATGCCATATGTATAAAGAAGCTCTGGACAGAAGATTAATACCAGGAGCATCGAATCACTTCTTAAGCTAAGGGATCTAACATCACTTTAGCACCTGTAATTTGTCATTATTATTTAGCCATGAAATGAAAAGGTGAGCCAAATGGTATGTGCCTTCCAGTGGTAAGTTTATGTTGGAATGAGATACTGGGCCACTGGAGCTGCTAAAATATGTTTTAATGAATTCACCAAGAAAATCCAGACACTTAAAAAAATAACAAGGCCTACAACAGTGTATTTCAACAAGTTTGCTAAAGGGAAATCAATATTTTTCCTTGAGACTTACTTCCTCTGATTCCGTATTGCAAATATAGACATTGTAAAATGAAGAGATCATTGGTTTCATCTTAAATACTAATGAGTCAAAGGCCAGAAGTTTTAAATTTAAGGCCTAGATTTGTGATAGAGCTGCTTCTCATACAGGCGACTTTACCACATACATTCCAGATTGTGCATCAACAGGAATTATTTTTCATATGCTCCCTAATAGAATGACAAATATACACAAAAACTTTGTCACAAAGTTAAAGAATTATCACAGCTCTGAATAAATTACTATAATCACATAAAATTATTATAACTGCAAAGATGTATTTTTTATTAAACTTCATGTAACAATGGTTAATGGTTGTCCTGAAAAAAACGCTAGGTGATACAGCTACTAATAATATTAATAATAGTCTACACTTTACTTTCACCATGTTTACTATGCACAGTATTCTTTGTTACAATGCATCCAATCCTCATACCAACCCCAGGAAGAATGTTTTATTATTTTCTCCATTTTGGAGGTGAGATAATCAAGGTACAGACAGTTTAAAATGTTGCCAAGGTCATTTAGCTAGTAAATGGCATGGTTTCTTTTCATAAGCATGTTTGTCAGGGTTGAGATTTATAAACAAGTGTGTCATACTCTAAAGACTGAGCTGTTAAACACTGTGATATTCTGTATTACAAACCAAAAAAAAGTAAAAGTATCTAGAAAAACTAAATATTCTGTAGTTTTTCTCCCACCCTTAAAAGCTTTGTGCACAAAATATAATAAGGTATTGTGGAAATACGGAATCAATAATAAGTAACTGTTTAATCTTTTAGTAATTTGAATTTGCCATTTAAGAACCAAAGGCTACCACATATACAAGTCACATAATTTTACCAAAATAGTCACATAGAAAACAAAATTTAAAAAAATAAGAGAACTAAATAAAAGTCCGTATCGTTGAAGTAATTAGAATGAATCAACTCTATTAAAGTCTATGTGAAAACACACAGACACAAACACACACACATACACACTATCCTTTACTTGTAATTTTTTGAGTTAGTGTACCAGAATTTCAAATAACTAAGCTTTTATACATCACTGAATTCTAATTAAGGGATAAAAAGATTTTAAAAATCGCCTTGAAGAAGTGAAAACCAAACAGCTTCTAAACACATTTAGCAGTGACAAAAGTGATTTTCATGGTGAAAACAGTATTGGGGTGAATATGTAGGTAAAACATCAGCTAATGGCTAACTGCCTCAAAGATTAATAATTCTTGCAGAATTATGGAGACAAAGCTGAAAGGATCTCTGAAGATATTTGAATTCCTCCCTCCCTTCTCCATAGTAACCAGGGATCCTTAATCCAAACCATTCTAGATAGAAGGGTCTCTTCTTTATTTTAAGGAAATATCCAGGGTCTCCGATTTCAAAATTGCCCTCACTCACACATTTCATATATTTCCCCCTGCTTTTGTAAATCTCTCTTTTTATTAAGTAAATCTAACTTTCCCATTTGAGTACTGGGTTTGCAGAAGGAGTATTATGTAAGCCTTCTGTTTTTCCCTATCCAAGAAGAAAATATTGTAGAAACAATATTCCAACAGAGCCCCAGAGAAATAGTTCTACATCTTGCTATATATCTTGCTACATCTTGCTATATATCTGGAGATCCTTGTCCACCACCTTTTCCTACCCATATCAACTTTCAAACAAAAAAACGTGTTTTAGCACACAAATACACACACACACAGGCCTTCCTCGAAGAGCTTTCACCCAACATACATTCTGGGATCATTCCATTCTAAGCGAGTCCCATTCTCTTTCCCAAGTGTAATCTTTGAAACACGGAGCACATTTTTCATATTTATGTATGGTACTTACTAAATATATAGATTCCATAGTTCCTTTCCAGGCCTATAGAAACAGAACGTGTAGGGCTTGAACCCTGGAGTCTGTATTTTTTTTTTTTTTTTTTGAGACAGGGTTGTGGAGTCTTAAGGAGTTAAAAGAAAATTGAAAAATGGACTTAGCTGACAGGGACAGAAACAGGGATAGAGAGGAGCAAATGTTCCAAGAAATGAGGTCAACTGCAAATGGCTCACCTGAACCCATTCTGTCTGCAAGCATTCAGCCTAAGCAGTATGATCTTATAAAATTCCCCTCCAGCCCCTGCCTCTTGGCAGACAGCCTTCTTTCTGCTGTCTTGCCTGTTGCTTCCTTGCAATGTATCTCCCCCTTTCCTCTAAATAAATCTGCTTTTCTAAACTCACTATTGTCTTGGCAAATTCCTTTACTATCCTTGTGCCAGGCTCAGACAGTCATTGACCATGACAAGGGTCTCTATTGCCCAGGCCGGAGAGCAGTGGTGTGATCATGGCTTACTGCAGCCTCTACCTCCTGGGGCTGAAGCAATCCTCCCACCTCAGCCTCCTGAGTAGCTGGGACTACAGACATGTGCCACCATGCCCGGCAAACTTTTTTTTTTATATTTTTTGTTGAGACAGGGTTTGCCCAGGCTGGTCTCAAACTCCTAAGTTCAAGTGATCCGCCCACCTCGGGCTCCCAAAATGTGGGGTTTACAGGCATAAGCCACCATGCCTGGCTGGAATCTGCAATTTTAAAACAAGCTCTTTCTGCAATTCTTAAAACAAATTAAACCCTGAGAGGTCCCAAGTGAGCTTAACATCAGGTGTCAAAGGCTCTAGTTTAGAAAGGCTCTTCTTGCTTTCTGGTAGGAAACTCTAAGGTACCCAGACACCTGAGTGCCTTTAGTGAACTGTCCCCCACTGTTCAAACAATGCCAGGGTCTCAATCAAGAGCAAGGTTCAAAGATGCCTAAAATTGTCAAGATACGCACCCTTTATTAATCAGCTATGCATTAAAAGTGAATGATGCTCTCTCACTGAATACTGATTCACTCAAAACACCAAAATGCCAATGAATATCTCAGGAAAGAAGATAGCTCTTTTTCGAGGTTCTCCTGGCTCCCCTTGACTTTGTGGAATTTCCATCTGAACATAACATGTATTTTTGTTAATAATAATGAGGAAGTCCCTGTAACTTTTGATTCTACGGCATCTTTAAAGGAAACATTTAGCTTTCATTAGTGTTTAAGCATAGTAATGCAAAGGATAATATACATGAATTGGCTTAACTATTGGACATCTCGGTCAATTCTTAGCATACTAAAAATGTGAAAGAATTTATCTTATTGGTTTTGATATTCAATACACCTTATTATTTTTGTGACTTTTCTTGAACTTAGAGACTTGATACAAAAACATCTCCCAGCATGTAGAAATTTTATCATTTGGGTAAAAATATATTGTAATATATCTCCAGTGTTATGCAAATCCTATAGTTGGGGCATTGAATAATTACATCTATCTATACTTTTTTTTTTGAGTTGGAGTCTCGCTCTGTTGCCGAGACTGGAGTGCAGTGGCACGATCTCGGCTCACTGCAACCTCCACCTCTTGGTTTCAAGCGATTCTTCTGCCTCAGCCTCCTGAGTAGCTGGAATCACAGGCACCCACCACCACGCCCAGCTGATTTTTCAATTTTTAGTAGAGAAGGGGTTTCACCGTGTTGGCCAGGCTGGTCTCGAACTCCTGACCTCGGGTGATCCGCCTGCCTAGGCCTCCCAAAGTGCTGGAATTACAGGTGTGAGCCACCATGCTCAGCCTCTATCCATATTTTTTTTTAACCAAATTGCAATGTATTGATCATATTCTCTAAACTACATTAGAATAATGGCACATGTCCAAAAAAGATAAAGTAGTGTCATTTTCCCCCTTTATATAAACATTTGTATAAACTCTACCAAATGCAAATTAATCTATAGTGGCAGAAAGAGAGTGGGGGATAGGGATGAGTGGGTAAATAGGTGGTTGCATTGGAATTGAATATAAAAAAGCACAAGTTTGGGAGTAATAGAAACGTTGATTATTTTGATTGTTGATGGTTTCACGAGTGTTGGAACTGAAAAAAATGTACAAATTAAATACATGTAGTTTATTTCCTCAATAAAGCTGTACAAAAGATGGATGGAAAGCTATGTACAGTATTATTTACAAGCTAAATCAAACAAGGATGGGTTGATTACAAATTTGTCTTTTTTGCATATCTTTTTCCCCACTGGAATCAGAGTTCTTGCTCTTATGTCAAAAGGTTATCTCTTATTACAAATATCAAGTATGTTTCAAAGTATGCAAGTCATTCAAACAGCAGAAGTGGGAAGGAAAGAATCCATCCAATAGATAGTGTAAGGAAAATATCTACAGGGTTTTAATCTAACTGTACAAAAATAAAGACTACAAGTATGTTTTGAGCCTTGGTTTCTGGTAGAATGGTAGTGCTAATTATAAAATTAGGGATTTGGGGGAGATTTTGGTTGAGTTTGGATTTAAAACATGCAAAGTCTGCAGAGTCAGTACAACGTGTATGAAAGCAGTTGGAAATGTGAAACTGTAATAGTGGGCAGCTGTTCCCATTCCTGCTCCTCTACTTAATATTTTCATATCTGTTTAGAGTAGTGCTGTCCAATAGAATATTCTGCAATAGTGCAAATGTTCTCTCTATACTATCCAGTAGGATAGTCACTAGTGGCTGTGGCTATTGAACATTTGAAATGTGCCTGATTAATAAACTTTAATTCAAATTAGTTTAAATTCAGTAGCCACATATGGCTAGTGGCTACCATATTAGACAGCATAGATTTGGAAAATCATGACCCATTCAAAATCTCAATCTAGGAACTTCAGATAAACCTATCTACCTCATTTTTAAATTTTCCATTAGTTCTTTATTGAATACATAGTAATTAAATGCTTATATTGTTTTGTGTATTAATGTATTCCCACCATTTAGCACAAATAAAGTCTTGCCCTCAGGGAAGTTTTGTTCCACTCCGTCCCATTAGTCACCAAATCAACTTCCAGAAGTTGGAACTTCTTTCAACTTTACCTACCTCATCTCTGCTACTTTCAATACAGTCACAAGGTCATTAAAATTCATCCAAAAGGGGGAAATAACCTAAACATTTTGTTTTAGTTGTTGTTGCTTGGTTTTGGTAGTGCAAAATGGAAATAAAAGTTGCATTTCAATCAGTTATTTTGATGTCATGTTAGAATCCCTAAAACTAAAATACTAAATATTGGTTTCTCAAGTAGAAGTTATGAGATGTTGAAGGCATCATGTCATATGATGTCTCCCTCTTTTCCACTGCCAAAGATCTGCTGATAGTTAAGTATTGGTTGAAATACACTGCAAAATTTGATTCAGCCATCTGTTCACGCTGATATATGTGAATTGGCTTTATGTATGCCTGTATTTAGGTATGTCTGTGTGTTGCTATAGTCTATAGTGAAACAAGTGTTTTCACCCAGGTATAAAAACAAACCAGTCTGGGTGGCTCTTGCCTGTTATCCCAATACTTGGAGAGGCCAAGATGAGAGAATAGCCTGAGCCCAGGAGTTTGAGACCAACCTGGGCAAAATACTAAGATCCCATCTCTACAAAACATTTAAAAATTAGCCGGGTGTGGTGGCGCATGTCTGTAGTTCCAGTTACTTAGGAGGCTGAGGTGAGAGGATCACTTGAGCCCCTGGGGTTCAGGCTGCAGTGAGTTATGATGGTGCCACTGCTCTCTTGCCTGGGCAATAGGGTGAGAACCTTTCTCTACAAAATAAATAATAAAATAAAAGATAAAGACATCCTCTTACAAAGGGGAAAAAGACATTTATTTGAAGTCACCCAAATATTCAAATACTTAGTGAAATTGTCCATTATATATATCTGAAGTTCTGAGCAACAACGTGAGTGGTGTACGATTTTCCTGTGCAAAATAAGTAGCATACCTTCTGAATTGTTTTTCAGTAGAGATTTCCTTAATTGGTCATAAAGCATTTGTAAGCAGAATGAAACTTTTTAATTAGCAAAGAATGGTTTCAAGTCATGGGGTCGGGGTGGGGAAGAAACTTGTCAAAGACTTTATCATGTGATCACAAATCCATCCAGAACTGTAAATTTGTCAGAGAAACCCACTGAATGACCCTGAGGGAAACCAAGTACATTTATGAAGAAAACATCAACCCCATACGAGTGTCAAAAGGATAGGAAATCAATGTGTGCAAAGTCTTTAGACTGTCAGAAAGACATACTTTTGCCTGTGTTGGCTCTGACTCCTTGGGACACCCAAAGGAATTATTAGAGACTATGAACAGCAAGCCTCATTACCGTAGATGTAATAAAGCTTATTTTTTGCAGACTTCTTGGTTATCGCCATTTAAAAGTGGTGAAATCCTGATAGTCCCAATATTCTCATGAAACAAGGAGTAGCTAAATCTAATTTTTGAGTCTAAAATTGCTAACTTCCCAGCAAACCCAACAGGAATTACATGAATGACTATTTTCATGCTTTTAATGAAAAGCAACTTGTTACATAAAAAAAATTATTATAGTTTAAAGGAATGGGGGAAAAGATATTTCTGACCTAACACTATCGAAGTAACATCCAAATAATTTATCCTGATAGGTTGCAAATAAAAATACCACAATGTTCTGTAGCAGTGAATTAGCTTAGCATGTGGCTATGTGTATAGTACCTTAACCAGTATTTGACTATGCCTTTTGTAACACAGGGAACAAAGTGAGAAAGAACATCAGTCATCTGGAAGAAATACAGGATCCTCAGGAAACTCTGAGAAGAGGACCTCGACATGCCTATCTTCAGATTCCAAGCCTGAGGTTACTTTATCATTATCTATCCCAAATCCTGGACACAAAGGGAAGGCACAAAGTAATCTGCCTTTCCAGAATCCAAAGGGATTCTATTGCTCTATCACCAGTATCACCAGGGTATGCTTTAATTTCCATCATGAACAAATGGTGCTTTGAAAGACTGCACATCTAATTTGTTGATTGTTTTCATTAGTGCGGTTTTCTTGGTAACCAATATGGGAGAAGTAGTTGTTTGGGCCTCCAAGACTGTGACTAAGGCAGCTCGTAACAAAAGATGGCTCTATGCAGAGATTTTGTTGTTTCATTTCTATAGTTTCTCTCAACAGCTGCATTGGATAGACTTTTTGTCATAGTTTAATTTTCCCAATCTTCCCTATTTATAAGAACCTCCTGGAATGATTGCTAAATACAGATCACCAGACCCTGCCCTAGAGATTCTGACCCCTAAGGAGGGTCTGGGATTCCAAATTTCTAGCAAGTGTCCCTTGTTTGAGAAACACTGCCCTGGGTCATCATCCTGCTGCAATCAACTATCAAAAGCAAACGTTGGTGCCAAATGATAGAACTTGGATCTGAGCAAGCTCATGAAATCCTGATAGCACCTTAGTTCCTCTTACCTTCTTTCCAACTTTCATAGTCTTTAAGAGATGTTTATAGAAAGTTGTCCATCTAGCTGTCTTTACAATAGGAGGCGGGGAAACCTTGTACCACGATCTGTTAAAGTTGTCCTTCTCATTTAGAATTATATTCCATACTTCTGACAGATGGCTTCAGAAATAGCTTGATCATCTTCTAACTATTTTAACATTGACTTGGCTTCTATTGTTCAGGAACCAGACTCCGAGGTGGAGATGTGCATGCACTAAGTTTATTGGAGAGCTCCTGGGATATCTTTGAAGGAGTGAGAGGAGCAGGAACAGAAGGAAATGCTGAACAGCAAGCATTGCAAAAAGGCATCAGCTGATCTCAAAGAGAGCTGTGGGACAGGAAGGCCCTTCAGAATTGTCCCCAGCTCTGCCAAGATGGCCAGGTCTTTATTCTTCCCTATTGATGTTTTCTTGGATGCGGGCTCCCCTTGGGGTACGACCTTAGGCAAGGCAGTTATATTCTTTGGAGAGCAATCCTCAGAGGGAATTCAGTCATGATCCATCAGCTCCATCAGCAGTCAACTCCAGCTGGGAAATAAATTGGTTCTGAACGTTGTGAAGACAAGATCTGGGACATGCATCACAATGTCTACTACAAAAATTGGCTATCGGGTATCGAGTCCAATCGTGCTCACCTTCATTCACATCTGGTTGCTGTATGTTTCAATAAGAAAACAAATAATCTCGGGGCCATGGTCACCTTAGAGAAACCTAAGACACCCTAAACACTTTAAAACAGATGATGTGACACATTTTCAATGCACAATAAGAAGGAGGGTCAACATATTGTAGCACTAAGATGTCAGGTTTCATTAGAGTTAGTTGTTCCAGGAAAGCAAAGGGAAATAAAACACAGAGAAACACTAACAAAGACTCATATTACCAGCCTCTTAAATACACTGATCGTATATTGGTATTTTATATTGAGAAAAAAGGAAATGTGCATTTTACACATTTCAGTGAATCAATACTCTCATCCACTAAGGCCTCTCATCAATCATTTAGTGGTCAGACAATCCCACAAACAAGAACTCCAACCAACTCGCTTCTGGAGTTCTTATGAATTTCAGGTGTTGTGTGCTGGCCTTTCATAGTGAACACATCACAGGGTACTAGGCAAATATAGCACCAGTCTACTGCTAAATGGTCTGATTCTCATATTTTCAAATGGAGAAAATCATGCTTAATTCAAATGTCAACAGAGGTCTTGTTTAACCAAGAAAAGGAAGAGAGTGCAATCTGTGCTCCAGTGTTGCCTGTGAAGAACCCAGTGTAGGTTTTCTGCTGTCCTTCCTGAAGTGGAAGATCTTTAGAAGTAAATCCTGGCAATTGTGAATGGGAAGTAGGATAAAGCTCATCTACTTGCATGTTCAATTCGAGCGCAGGCAACACTATGGACTTTGAACATATATGGCCATTGTTCTGGTAAATGGTAAATGTTTGATGAGCCAGAACCCAAACCTAAGTCAACATGCCCCCAAAGAGAACAAAGGTCATTGGGCCTTGCTGCTGATTAACTCATGCTAATCACTGATCTGATAAGAGGTCTTGATAATTAATCTCAATGTCAGCTTTCATTTCACTTGGAAATTGTCGCTTTCTCTTTATTCTATTTGGGAAAAAAAGGATAGGTCATCTCAGAAGTAGCCTTCTGTCATTCTCATAGTATGTGCTCCTCAACAAAGCATGTTCCTTTTCACACTTTTCTTCCCCACACTAACAAATTTATTCCTCACCACTGGCCTTTCCGTTGACTATTCGCACTTGATCTGAGCATCAGTGGAAGAGGAAGGAAGAGAAGACTATGACCCTGTTTACTGCCCCAGAGCCTTCTTCTCTATCCTAATGCTGCAGTGACACAAATCACATGACACATGACCAACTTTAATAAATTGTTGCAATAAATAGAAATTACAACTTAGTGTCAATTTTCCCTTGCTATTTTATAAATATATAAGGAAAATGTAACCAGGAAGTCACACATTTCATAGAGATTTCTTCATCTACATCCCTGCTTTTGAACTTTTCATACCTATTCATAGAGTCTGAGCATTCCTGTGAAAAATCTTTTTTCTAAACTCTGCTGTGGATCTTTATGACCACCATTCAAAAGTTTCACCTTCTGTGCATGTAAGTTGGTTTTCTCCCAGGGTGCATTCCCACCACTTCACCCAAACTATTTTTACCCAAGACTGAGCTATTTTAACTGGAACAAAAATCAAAAATAACTCGTCTTATAATTGGGGTCAGGGAGGTGAGCGTGGTGGCTCATGCCTGTAATCCCAGCACTTTGGGAGGCTGAGATAGGTGGATCACATGAGGCCAGGAGTTCGAGACCAGCCTGGCCAACATGGTGAAACCCTGTCTCTACTAAAAATGCAAAAATTAGCCAGGCATGGTGACTGCACGCCTGTAATTCCAGCTCTTCAGGAGGCTGAGGCACGAGAATCGCTTGATCCCAGGAGACGGGAGGTTGTAGTGAGACAAGATCATGCCACTGCACTCCAGCCGGGGCAACAGAGCAAGACTCTGTCTCAAAAAGAAAAGAAATAATTGGGATCAGGGAAGAAGTCAAAATATACAAAGGAACAGCTGTGTTCACCATTGGTTTTCTAAGTCCCAGAAAACAGGTGGGGCATGTAGACGAGCTAGACATCCCAAATCTAGAGCAGCAGTCTCCAAGGGCATAGGAACTTCAGGCCACATCCCCTCAAAGTCATCCCATCAGAGTGAATTTCAAATGCCCTTTCTTATTCTTGCTAGGATATATGAACTGAAGTATCCATATTCATGAATGAACACACACCTACACAGACATCCTATAAGAAGGCATATTAAAAATATATAATTTTCTAATTACTCTATAATTTGCAAAACATTTTCACAGTGGACTTAGGATGTCATAATGTTAGGTGTCTTTTCTCAAGCCTCTGCCCTATTTCTCCGCTCCCTTTCAGAGGTAAACTCATTAACTTGTTGTATATTTGTGTTGTCTCTTCCCCATCATCTTTTTTACTTTCCTCAGTCAACTACGATTAAATGTTATTAATATCACTCTACTAAAATAGCTCTTACTGTGGTCAAGAATAAGCCTCATGTTGCCAAATCTAGTGGCCAACTTTCTGTCTCATTTTACTCAACTTCTGACAGGTTTGGTACAGTTGAGTAGTCTTTCCTTTGACTTCTATGACACCTGATTTTCTATTTCATCAATGTTCTTCTTGTCTTCCCTTCTCTTTCTCAACATAATTTTCTCTATGTATTTCCTCACTAGGTGATTTTATACAATCCTGTGGCTTAAATTCCCTATGTATGCTTATGACTTCTGTATTCGCATTCCCAGGTCTGAGTTGTCTGCCCTCTGTACAATTAACACCAATACATGAATGTGTGAGAGGCATCCAGGAAGCTTCTTACTTTAACCTGATCAAAACTTACGCTTTTTTCCCCTCTACACCTGCCCTTTCCCCAGTCATTCCTATTATAGTGCAGATCATGGTCCACTCAATTTAATCAAATAACGAGTCTGCATATTACCCTTGATTCCTCTCTTATTTCTTATCTCATATCAAGTGCATTAATGAATCATATTTTCCAAACTTCAAAATATAGCCGAACTCAGCTAATCACATCCAGCACTAGAATTCTCAAGATTCTTTCTTACTTGCGTTACCACAAGACTCCAACTTATATTTTGCCTTCACTCTTACCTACAATTCTTTTCCTACTAAGAGCCAAAATTATATTTTAAGAACAACAACCAAATCAGGTCACTCCCTTGCTCAAGATCCTCCAAAAGCTTCCATACTATTTAAAACAAAATCCAAATTCCCTACCCTGACCTCGAAGGCCATATATGATCAACCTCATTTCTCTTCAATTCTCTCCTGCCTTACTCTGCAGCAGGCATGACTGTCTTCTGGTTCCTCGAACTTACCAGTGGTTTATTCTTGCATCAGATCTTCTTTTTTATTTTTTTAATTTCCATAGGTTTTTGAGGAACAGGTGGTATTCGGTCACACGAGCACATTCTTTTGTGGTGATTGTGAGATTTTGGTGAGCCCATCACCCAAACAGTATACATTGTACCCAATTTGTAGTCTTTTATCCCTCACTTTCTTCCCACCCTTTCCCCCGTGTCCCCAAAGCCTACTGTATTATTTTTATGCCTTTGAATCCTCATAGCTTAGCTCCCACTTATGAGTGAGAACATACGATGTTTGGTTTTTCATTCCTGCATTACTTCACTTAGAATAATGATCTCCAATTCCATCCAGGTTGCTACGAATGTCATTTCATGCCTTTTTATGGCTGAATAGTATTCCATGGTATATAAATTATATAATATATATAATATATATTATATAATTTATAATTTATTTTTATAAAATATATTTTATATATTTTATATAACATATTTTATGTAAAATATATTTTACATAAAATATATATTTGTATTTATATTATATATAAAATATATCACATACGATATATAATACAAAATATATTTATATTTATATAATTAATTATATATAATTAATTATATATCATATATAATCATATATATGATTATATATGATATATAATTAATTATATTTATATATAATTAATTATATATCATATATATGATTATATATGATATATAATTATATATAATTATTTTTATAATTATATATAAATTATATAAATTATATAAATTATATAAATTATATAATTTATATAAATATATATAAATTATATAAATTATATAATTATATATTCTTTATATATATCAATTATTATATAATTATATATATAATAAATATATATAATATAAATATATAAATTATATAATATATAATAAATATATAATAAATATAAATATATAAATTATATATAAATATATAAATATATATATAAATATATATATAAATATATATATAAATATAAATATATATAAATATATATATAAATATAAATATATATAAATATATATATATAAATATAAATATATATAAATATATATATATATAAATATATATATATAAATATATATATATAAATATATAAATATAAATATATATATATAAATATAAATATATATATATATATAAATATAAATATATATATATATATAAATATAAATATATATATATATATAAATATAAATATATATATATATATAAATATAAATATATAAAATATATATATAAATATAAATATATAAAAATATATATATAAATATAAATATATAAAAATATATATATAAATATATATATAAATATAAATATATATAAATATATATATAAATATATATATAAATATATATATAAATATAAATATATATATAAATCTATATAAATATATAAATATATATAATTATATATTTATATATAATTATATATATAAATATATATATAATTATATATAAATATATAATTATATATATAATTATATATAAATATATATATAAATATATATATAATTATATATATAAATATATATATAATTATATATAAATATATATATAATTATATATTTATATATAATTATATATATAAATATATATATAATTATATATAAATATATATAATTATATATATAATTATAAATATATATAATTATATATATAATTATAAATATATATAATTATATATATATAATTATAAAATATATATAATTATATATATTTAATAATTATATATAAATATAATTAATTATATATCATATATATGATATATATAAAATATATTTTATGTATTTTATATATATACCATGGAATACTGTTCAGCCATAAAAAGGCAGGAAATGACATTCACAGCAACCTGGATGGAATTGGAGACCTATGGAAAAAAAAAAAAACGATCTGATGCAAGAATAAACACACTCGTAAGTTCAAGGAACCAAAAGACAGTCATGCCTGCTGCAGAGTAAGGCAGGATAGAATTGAAGAGAAATATATATATACACACATATGTATATATATATTATATACATATATACACACATATGTATATATATTATATACATATATACACACATATGTATATATATTATATACATATATACATTATATATACTATATATGTGTATACACACACACACACACACACACACACCACAGTTTCTTTATCTGCTCTTTGACTGATGGCATTTGGCTGGTTCTATACTTTTGCAATTTTTCCTATAATGACTTCTTTTCCTCTGGGTTAGATACCCAGTAGTGGGATTCCTGGATCAAATGGTAGTTCTACTTCTGGTTCTTTAAGGAATCTCCACACTGTTTTCTGTACTGGCTGTACTGGTTTACATTCCCACCAGCAGTGTAGACGTGTTCCCTGTTCACCACATCCCTACCAACATCTATTTTTTTTTTTTTTATTTTTTGACTATGGCCACTCTTTGCATCAGATCTTTTGAACATACTGTGCATTCTGCCTAGAACATTCTTCCTAGATCTTCACATAACTGTTTCTCTCAATACATCAAGCCTGGGCTCCAGTGCTACTTTCTCAGGGAGCCTTTCTTTAATCATCCTGTCGAGGTAGCCACCATTCCCACCATCATTCCCAATTACCTTGCTGCACTTTTTTACTACAGCACTTAGAGTACCTGAAATTACCTTCTGTATTCGTTATTTTTGTAAGCTTTATGAAGGCAAGGTCTCTGTGTGTATTTAATCCTAGAACACAGATCAGTGGCTGGAAAGAATAAACACTCAATAAATATTTGTGAAATGAAGGAATTGGTTCCTTTCTCTGATTTCTTCCTCTTCAATTGTGTTCTTCTACTGGTTCCAAGAATCAGGCCTTGATAAACCCTATAACTTTGAAAAAAATCTCTATTCAGAGTAATAAAAAAAAATCTGATTAAACTCTTGAAATTATCCCTTGGTTGGGTTTATTACTGGATAAGCCACCTTTTCTAACAAGCTGTTGGGACAATCTTATTGCTTTTATATTGCTTTTTTTAATCACCAAGCTATGCTGTCATTCATTCTAATGGGCAACATATAGGTATGGTAATAAGTAGCATGTTATTTAGAGTCAAAATGGCCTCAATAATCACTTTCTCTGGAATTCATCCTTGATGTATTCCACCACACCCTGACTACTGAATATGTTTATTGTTTTGCTATTCAATTAAAACCAAATTATTGCAGCTTTCTAGTTCACTCTAGATTCTCTTATGTATAATTCTAAAAATCCATTTTCATTCCAAAATCAAATTTTATTCCTGAAATAATAGGATATGTTGTAACTTTTCAACAAACTTTGTTGGTAAAATCTGACCCAAATGGATAGAAAGTTACTGATGGTCTAGTCTATTTCACTTAAGGTGCATATTCATATGTATAGTTGCAAAATTGCTAAGGTGTTTGATTATGGGTCATCTCACCCAAATCTCTTCTTCCTGAAAAGTCCCTGTGGCAACAGTTTCTTTGCCCAATAGCAACAGTCGTTACCATTTTATTCTGTGCTTTTTCAGAAATAAGCATTTGGATGCAAATGTGACTAGATATTTTTCTCCACAAATGTAGCACATACTATACACGCACACACACAAACACACACACATTTCTGCAACTTTCTTTTCACTTAACAATATATCATGGACATCAATAAAAATTAGTTTGCCCAATTATTTTCTTACAGTCTTATTTTACTATATGAATGTGTCATAATTTAGCCAATCTTGTTTATAGATATTTTAATTATTTTCAATACTTTGCTATTGTAAATGATGTACCAAAGCTCATACAGACATAGCTGTACAATAAATAATTAGAAAAATAGCCCAGGAAAATGGGCAAAGGATATTAAAAATAATGCACATAAAAGAAAATGCAAATATGTTTTCTTATTGATTTCACATTTCTTACAGGTTTTATATATTCACAGGAAGTATGAATATATTACAGAAATTAAACCTTTGTCTCTGACATGCTTTACAAACATATTTTCCCAATTTTCGACTTGACATTGGACTTTATGGTATTTTTATAAGAAGTTTTTATAATTTTTATGTAATCAAATTGACCTTTATATATTTTAAATTTTATGAAATTTATATATTAGGAAAGACTTCCCACTCAAAAATAATTGATATAAAATGATTCCATGTTTTGTTTTCTATGCTGATACATATCTATTTACATTCAAATTTTGATTTTTGGGTGTCTTTTTGGCTAAGAGGCCTGGCGTGATCCAGTTTTCACCCTGGAAGCTACCCAGTATTTATTCTCAATACCATTTATTAAGTAATCTTTTGTTATTGTTTTTTCAGTTTTCTGGGGTCTTTTTGTTTTTCAGTTTTCTTTTCATTATACAAAGTGCTTCAGGGTCCAGAATGGCAACCCGTAAAGAAAATTCTATTTTCTTTTTCATACTGACTGACTCACAGTACAATTTCTATTAAGGCTGGCACCATTTCTGTTATGCTCTGGGTCTGGGGGTACATACTGGGTTGCATGATGGTGTAGGAGGTGCAAAGGCTGCCATCCCCTTCCCAAGGGGCCAGGAGGGGCTCTGTTCATGCTCATTTGCATTTGAGACAACTTGACATTTGAGCATAGGCCAAGTGGCTTCTCTTTCCTCTGCTTCCTTGTACTTATTTTGGAATCTCGAATGTTAGAAAACAGCTAAAATAGTAAAATAAATAAAAATAAGTTTTTTGAGGAAGTTATTCTTTCTTTTCATTATAGTTATTTTTTAATGTGACTATTGAAGCCTCTGTAATTAAAGCTAATAAATAGTTGTAGTATGTGCATCTTACTTTATATAGCAAGTTATGTTTCTATCTTTAACCAGACATTTTAAATTGTTTGATTAAAACTTTCTAGTTGGTAAATTCTATCATGAAGGCATTCATTCAATTAATAAAATCCCTGAGTATTTTCTATTACAATTTATTCTACTCAAGGATGTGAAAGACTCATAAATAAAGATAAGGTCTCATTTTATCCTAGCTTTCTGGCATAGTTTAGCCAGAATAGACAGTAGCAGAACATATTCTTTGCAGGGGCAGGAAATACCTGTAAAAGAAAATAGATGTGATAAACGCTGCCATAAAGATACAAGGAATAGGCCAAGCATGGTGGCTCATGCCTGTAATCCCAGCACTTTGGGAGGCCCAGGCAGGTGATCACAAGGTCAAGAGATCAAGACCATCTTGGCTAACATGGTAAAACCCCATCTCTGTTAAAAGTACAAAAATGAGCTGGGCATGGTGGCACACACCTGTAGTCCCAGCTACTCGGGAGACTGAGGCAGGAGAATTGCCTGAACCCGAGAGGCAGAGGTTGCAGTGAGCCGAGATGGCGCCACTACACTCCAGCCTGGTGACAGAGTGAGACCCCATCTCAAAAAACAAACAAACAAACAAACAAAAATACAAGGAATATCTCTAGTATGTCGAAGGGAGAGAGCAATTCCAAAAGTTTCAGGTAAATGTCATAGAAGCAATGTCACTGGACAAGCCTTTGAAACCCATTTGGCATTTTAACATGTCAAGATAATGACCTAAGGACATTCCAAAAAGTGTGAGCTTCATCCAAAAAAGGGTGTGGAAACAAGATGATTGTTCTGACAACAAACTATCAGAAGGTTGTAGGAATGGAAACCAGAAAAGAGAACTAATCCCTCCAAATCTCATACTCTATCTGCCTCAAAACTCTTGATTTAAACTTCCATTTTTATCTTATGCTACTTTGTTCTTCTCCATTACCAGGTTACTTCCCCAACCCAGAGACTAATCATCTCATTCTTAGATGATTGAAATATGTGGAGCTTGTGGTTCCATGCCTTGGTCTTCACAGTGTTCTTATTTCACCAGAATATTATTATATTAAGGCTCTAGAGAAAACCCTTTGGTGGCTCCTTTACTATCTACAGGATATTGTCAGACTGCGTTGGTATGACGACCAATGTTCTTCATGGTCTCCCTTTATTATAATTCTGCATACGCATGTTCATATGTATTAGTCCATTTTCGTACTGCTATGAAGAAATACGGGAGACTGGGTAATTTATAAAGAAAAAGAGGTTTAATGGACTCACAGTTGCACATGGCTAGGGAGGCCTCACAATCATGGAAGAAAGCAAAGGAGGAGCAAAGGCACATCTTACACGGCGGCAGGCAAGAGAGTGTGTGCAGGGGAACAGTCCTTTATAAAATCATCAGATCTCATGAGACTTATTCACTATCAACAGAACAGCATGGGAAAAACCCACCCCCATGATTCAATTGCCTCCCACTAGGTCCCTTCCACAACACGTGGGAATTATGAGAGCTACAATTCAAGATGAGATTTGGATGGGGAAACAGCCAAATCATATAATAATCGAACTTAAATAACTCTATACCATGTGCCTTGAGTTTTGGCTATTGCAGAACACTTTCATTTCCCAACTTTTACCATGGAATGTCACATCCTCACAGTCTCACTTCTTTACACCTGCAAATTTCCTCCTTAACTTTTTCATTCACCTAACACATTTAATAATCTTTCAAAAGCAGTTCAGGTTTGTCATCCTCTGTAAAAACATTTGTTGACCAAACTAACCCAAATGAATGACTTCCTCTACAATGCAATCATCTTACCTTATTCTTGAATCTATCCATGCACTTTTTCCACGGTGTTGTAATATTTATCTTTATGTCACATGGTGTAGTGTAGACTTGGAAAAGTATATAGTAGGTTATGGCCATATTTCTCTAATGTTCTCTGGCTTATCTCTCCACTATGGCCTACTAACCAGAAAGAATGATACTGAGCTTTCTGGTGGGATGTGATAGAACACATTTTTTTAGTTAGTTACAAATCTGTTATTTCATCGCTCGGGAACTTAGAGACTTATTAGTAAATGTGCAATAAAAAAAGAATAAAGAAAAAAACTCTTCATAAAAATGTGAGAAAAGCACAGTGGTTATAAAAACGGAAGGGTCTTCCACAATTCTGGGATCACTTTTCCTGAAAACATTTGTGAAAGGCTAGTTCTATGATACCTTATGTGCCCAGGCATAGTCCTATTGGGTTTTCAATGATTTAGGGGTGTGGGAAACATTGTTGCTTTCTTGATTACTATTTCTAAGCATGGAAACATCAAGAGGGTTAGCCTAAAGCAAGCAGGGATTATAAGGGATAGGATTATTTGACAGGTTGTTTCTCAATGTATTTCTCTTTAAGAAGACTTCAGGGGATTATGCAAAAGGACATCCTACATATACCCAAATGTCTAAATATTAGAGGGATTCTAGGCAATAGAAGACCTGAGAGTTATAAATCATACTTTAAAATTTTTTGTCAATTTGAAATATTTAAGACTTAGTCAGTACATCATTTTACCATTATATTTGACAGACAAATTTTGCAATATAGTTGGGAGTATCCTCCAAGTTTCATTGCTTCCTTCTCCCTTGCTAGCATACCCTGATTTTAGCCTGGATGGCAAGTGTGCAAAGGCAGGCATTTTGGCCTAAGTTAGCTCTTCAATCTTGTTCCTAATTAACCAATTCCTTTGCAGCTAGGTGGCCATGTGGTCCAGTGTGCTCAAAGAAACACAATGGGGGCAGAGCGTGGTGATTCACACCTTTAATCTCAGCACTTTGGGAGGCCAGGGAGGGTGGATCACCTGAGGTCAGGAGTTCGAGACCAGCCTGGCCAACATGGTGAAACCTCGAAAAATACAAAAATTAGCCAGGCGTGGTGGCATGCACCTGTCATCCCAGCTACTTGGGAGACTGAGACAGGAGAATCACTTGAACACAACAGATGGAGGTTACAGTGAGCCAAGATTGAGCCACTGCACTCCAGCCTGGGTGAAAGAGCAAGACTCTATCTCAAAAAAAAAAAAAAAAAAAAAAAGAAAGACATAAGGGGAACTCATTGGGAAAGTTCATGAACTAGTAAATGGGGCTGATTAACTTGGCCTCTTTCCCTTTGCCTGTATCTTCAGAAGCCATGTTATGACCAAGAGGCAAAAAGAAGGATGTTTTAGTATGGTGGAGCAGAAAAAGGAAAGGAGTGTGGGTGTTTAGTGCTTTTTATGGAGCCACTGTATCAACCCCACTTTCTAGTGATGTGAGAACAAAGCCACTGTTGGTAGGGTATGCTGTGATCTGCAGCTAAACACGTTCCCTCCAGACAGAACATGCACAGGGATTAAGAAGAAAGTCTTTCTGAAGAGTTTTCTCTCTGTGCCAATCCTTCAGAACTCTTATGGAAGGTAATCTAAAAACAAGGACTTACTGATTTTTAAACAGATGGATTTGAAGAAGGTTCTTTATAGTTATAACAAGGCATCAGACGCTAAAAAGTGAGAGTAATCATTCACGATATATTCAAAACAACAACAAAACAGTTTCCTCAATTACCTCTGTAAATTCTGAAAAGAGAGGTATTTGGGGAATAAGTTATTAAAAAGAATGACCCAGAACTTTGAGACTAAGGAGACTAGTCCTAAGATCCTATGTCTGCTCAGAAACATCAAATCTATATGTTTAACTTAAAAGTAGCAAAGCATGGTCATATTTAATCTACATAGCTTATAGAGGTAATCTCAAAAAGAGAGAGTTTTGTTTCTTGTTAGAAAAGTGGAGCTTTTGGCTGGTAAATGTGGTCAGCCAACCTTCTAAACCATGAACTGAGAGCAATAGTTTTCAAGTTACAGACTTTTTTCCCCTGCTCTACAGGCTTTGCCTTCAAGTTATTTCATCTTTAACAGTTTTAGTGCCCTGAACTGATATTTTGATACCCTGATAATTTGTGGTCTTGCTAAAGACTAACTCTTTGCACAGCCTCCTGGACTTGATTTGTTATTTCAAACTTCCAATTATTTCACACCTTCCTTTGAGACTTTTCCTAATTGGGTTGTATTTTCCCAATTGAAATCAGAACTCACCCAAACCTTGCCTTAATCAAAATCTAAGCCTCTTTTTAAAGATGAAAATTGTACAGCGTTGTTAAATAGATATTGTTTTTACAATCTTCAAAATTTCACTTTGTGGGACAAACTAGAATTTTTAAATAGTAGGAAAATATTTTCTTATCCAATCATCAAGCCCCATTTTTGCTTACATAAAGTCCTCATAAATAGTTTGGGCAATATTTATAGCTTTTAAATGTTTAGCAGACATTGCGATAATTATCTATGAACAAATGAATTTTATAATTTGTGACTAAGAGTATTTCCAACTTCATCCTTTCCCCAGGTAGAAAAAGTCATATTACTGCCACACAGCATATGACCAAGCAGCTATTCAAAACCAAATTAGTCTAAAAACCAGGTGCCACTTTCTCATTAGAGAGAAAATAAGAAGGAAAAAGCTTAGCTGTTCTTACAAGACCAGAGCAGCTAAATGTCATTCCAAGAAAAAAAGGTCTTGTTTTAGTCCCTTGTAGACTGAGAATAAACGTTTTGAGTTACTGGAACTTGATGGGTGTGATTTGCCATTATTTTCCATTTCCTGAAAAATCTTAAGAAAAATAAAACCACAGCTCATATGTTCCACTGCCTTTCCCTAAACTGTTAGGTGTTCAAGTTGCCTTCTAAAAACATACCTTAATTTTCATGTATATATCTGTCAATGCATGTGGATATTTGCGAGTATAACTGTTTCTGTAAATGTCTGCACAATCAATCATGTTTCCAGAATAGAAAATTGCTTGGGATAATCAGTAATTCCACAGTTTATCAAATTCCAATTGAGAAGTTTTCAACTAAACAAAATTCGAAAACAGGTTCATATCTTGAAGGAAATGGACTCGTGAAGAATAAATTAATTATTACATTCCTTCTTACATAAGAGTTATACCTCTCCCCTTATTTTGGGGTTCTTAGCCTACTAGTATATTGTCTAGAAAACAAAGGCCAAAAGTTTCAACAAAATGAAGGATGAAACAACTTCTGGCTAACCTAAATAAATGTTGTGATGCTTCGAATACTTTACTCTTTGTAGAATCCCATGTCTACACGGTACCAGGTTGTTCTTGAGATGCACATCCAAACACCTTTGTTTTAAAGTTATATAAAGCATGGAAGGTTAGTGGTAATAATTAGGAAAGGGTTAATTTCATAAAAAGTTTGCATTGCAAAAAGCAAGAGTTGATAGTCAATACCGTCAAACAGGAAAAATGCAGAAAAGCTAAACAGTTCATGAAAAAAATCAAAACCTCTAACAAAAACATTGAAGTCTAGCACCATTTAAAGTAGCAAAAACAAACCTATATCCTTAATAGTCATCATTTGTTTCATAAGAGTGCAGAAATTTGGACTAATAGAAAAATATTATATTTTCTTAACGGATTGCATTTTTCTTTTCTTAAATAGAAAAAAAGGCTAAATAAAACTGGTGACTTTTCCTTGGCTGGTAATTATCACAGATCAATGTTATCTAACAGAAACAAATGCAAATCACAAACGTACGCTGCACATACATTTTTAATTGCATTAGCCTCATTAAAAATGTTAAAAAAAAAAAGGTGGTTAATTTTAATGTATTTTATTCAAACCAAAATATAATTTCAATACAATATACAAGTTATTAATATGGTACTTTACGTTACTTTTATTCAAATAAAGTTGTCAAAATTGGATGTGTATTTTACACTTACGTGTTAATTTTGACTATTTATGTTTCAAATGCTCAATAGCCAGCTGTGGCTACTAGCAATAGTAATGGACAGGGAAGTTCTAGATGCTGGGACCAAAGTGGCAAACAAAACAGACAAGGTCCCAGTTTTCATAGTTTACATTCTACTTCAGGAAACATACAGAAAACTATAAAAATAACAAAGAGAAAGAAAAATCATGTATGAAGATTAAAATTGTATGAAGAAAATTAGGTTGATGACATAGACAACAATGAGGGGTAAGGGTGCTCTGCAGATGTGGCATTGGTGAGACCTGAACACATGGGGAACAGTCATGCTATGAGGAAGACCATGCTGGATAGAACAGAGGGCTTTTACAATAAACCTAAGATAAAAATAAGCCTGCGTGTCCATGCAACAGCAGCAGCAACAAAAGGATAGTGAGATCATAGCAAAAAGAGTAGAGAGGGAGAATGGTAGATATGGTCAGGGCACAGGCAGAGACAGAGGATGTAGAACTTTGGAAATCAGGATAAAGAGCCTAACAAGTGGCCAGTGGAGGAAGGATCCTGGAAAAGTCATGTGTTCAGTTGGAAACCTTGCAAGACTATGCCTCACAAGTGAGGGCAACAAGATAAGAGTCTTCATAAAACATGAAACGAAGCCTCAATGCCTAACTGGATCAAGGCTATCTTCCTAGATCTATTTTCTCACAACTAGAAAATCACATCCACTTTGTTGGAATTAATCTAGAGCCTCTATGCTTTTTAATCTAAAATGTCCAGCATTTAACCCAAAATTATCAGAAATGCTAGGAAAAGTAACCAAATGACTATAAGAAAAAAGGGGGAAAAAAGACTAAATAAGCATTTTGGTAATCCAGGTTTTTGAATCATCAGATTCCTGCTCTATAATAACTATGATTAGTATGTTCAAGAGAATAGATAGTAAGATGAAGCATTTAACTGGAGAGCTGAAATATAAAAAAAAGAACCAAGCTTTCCTTGAATTATAGCAAGAAAAAAGCAATAAAAATATATAATTCAACAGATGGGTTCAAGAGCTGATGTGACACAGCAGAAGTGAAGATTAGTAAAATAAAAAGTAGATCAGCAAAAATTCTCAAAGTGCAGAGAGAAAAATAAAATTACAAGAAAAAAGATATTGAGGAGCATAGAAGACATGTGGGATACAAAGCAAAATGGTCTAAATGAATGTTACTGGAGTTCCAGAAGGGGAGAAAAAAGAATATGGGGTTTTAATGTGATTTTTATTGTTTCAATGCTCCTTTTCATATTCTCATTTTTATTACTTAAAAAAATATATAGACCAGTTCCTCATATCAAATATGAAAATAAATTCCAGATAGGTTCATGAGTTTAATGTAGAAAATACACTCACGAAATAACCAGAATAAAAGGAGCAAGCAAATATTTTTCTTGCCGTTACAATAATAAATGCAAAATCTGAAACCATTAAGTAAAGGTTGCTATATTTATATACATATGAATTTTTGCTTATGAAAAACACCATAACTACAGTTCAAAGGCTAAGACCAAATGAGGAAATAGTTGAACCAGGTGTATGATGGAAATATATACAGTAATTAAAATCATATTTCATAAAAGTATTTAATGACATGGAAAATGCTCATAATTTGTATTTACGTTTAAAATAGTTTATTAGACTATTTCTTCCAGTGAGTTTGGAATAACAAGGACCGGATTTACCCTCTCATAATAAGCAACAATAATATCAGACAAAACATGTGAGACAAGCATTTCAGACATTGAACAACTGGCCTCACTGCACCACAATCCTTGAGATCAGGGAAAAGCACAGTGAGCCCTGAAATGGTCCCAGCTTACTGCTTGAAGGTAGTTTCCAGACTGCATTGCAGAGAGGGAACCCATAGAGAGCCAATACTCTCACTGAGTGAAGAGAACAGAGAATGCAAGTCAAGGTGGCCAAGAAAGAAATGAGGAAGCTAGAAGGAGAGAAAGAAGAGAGAGAGAGAGAGAGAGAACACAGTGGTACAGAGGGGTCCCCTCAAGAGTTTGCTAATTATGAATCTGTGCATATGTGAGAGAAAATGACAAATGCCATAGACAAGAGATATCGGAATAGAGTAGGCAGAACCATTCCCGGAGTCCACACATAGCAGAGAATAGTATATGTTCCCACAAGCCAGAGTAGAGAGATTCAGGGAATAAAACAGCTATTATAAAGATGATCTGGGCTGGGCACGGTGGCTCACGCCTGTAATCCCAGCACTTTGGGAGGCCGAGACGGGCGGATCACCAGGTCAGGAGATTGAGACCATCCTGGCTAACACGGTGAAACCCCGCCTCTACTAAAAACACATAAAAAAAACTAGCTGGGCGTAGTGGCGGGCACTTGTAGTCCCAGCTACTTGGGAGGCTGAGGCAGGAGAATGGCATGAATCCAGGAGGCGGAGCTTGCAGTGAGACCAGATGGCGCCACTGCACTCCAGCCTGAGCGACAAGAGTGAGACTCTGTCTCCAAAACAAAACGAAACAAAACAAAGGATGACCTGTATATTCAAGAACGCAAAGGAAACATATCATTATGAGGAAAAACATGTGAAATATAAAAAGGACCCAAAGGGAACTCCTAGAAAAAAAAAATCAAAATTAAAAATACTTTGGATGAAAATGTGTACCTAGGCCCTATATCTTGTTTCTAATATTATTCTTCAATAAAAGAAACTAGGGCTCCTTGGAGAAATGGTTGGTTCTATGACTGAGATAGAAAATATACAAGATGATCTTGGAATATTTCTTTATGGCAGAAAGTAAGGAACTTCTACAAATGAAAAAAGAAATTGATCGGGGTATGTCGAAGGGGCATAAGAACCAACTCAAAGAGTTCTCAGTGGCCAAACCTGAATTAATGTGAGTAGTAAAATAAATAGTATTGATTACAGCACAAAAAATAAAATGGATATCCATGAGTCCATACTGATATAAATAAATAATTAAATAAATAAATAAATGGAGCAGGGAAAACAGGCAGATCTCCCAAAAACAAAAATTTCAAATAATTTAGGTAGATAGTCCACCACAAGGAGGGAAGATAACTCCTCACTGCTTAAAGGTGGGCTGCACATAGTGACATTATTCTAAAGAATACGGTATGTAAAAGGGAAAAAGGAATAATTTTATATTGGAGTAACCTATCAAATGCTACCCTAGTAGGATGGTCAAAGTCAACATCAATAACAGTAAATTATGTTGATAGTATGTACTCTTGATATGATATGATATGATAAAAATGACACTTTGTCTCTGAGGGATTTTTCCCCAAAACCCATAAACCTTAGTGTAATGATGAGAATAAGAGTTGACAAATTCTCATAGAGGGGAATTCTACAAAATATGTGACCAGTACTCTTCAAAACCATCCTGGTCATCAAAAACAAGCAAAGTCTGACAATCTCTGATAGCCAAGAGGAGCCTATAAATATATAACAACTAAATGTAATGTAATATCTTCAATGGCATCCTGGAACAGAAAAAGGACATTAGGTAAAAACAGAAAATCTGAATAAAGTATGGACATTGGTTAATAATAATATATCGACATTGGTTATTAATTCTCACAAATGTACCATATGAATATAAGATGGATGTTTATAATAAGAAAAACTAGATTTGTGGTATATGAGAGCTCTGTATATTATCTTCACAAATTTTCTGTATATCTAAAACTGTTTGTTTTTTGTTGTTGTTGTTGTTTCTTGTTTGTTTGTTTTTGAAACAGAGTTTCATGCTTTTTGCAGAGGCTAGAATGCAATGGTACCATCTCGGCTCACTGCAACCTCTGCCTCCTGGGTTCAAGAGATTCTCCTGCCTCAGCCTCCCCAGTAGCTGGGACTACAGGCACGTGCCACCACACCTGGCTAGTTTTTGTATTTTTAGTAGAGATGGGGTTTTACCATGTTTGCCAGGCTGGTCTCGAACTCCTGACCTCAGGTGATCCGCCCACCTCAGCCTTCCAAAGTGCTGGGATTACAGGCATGAGCCACTATACCTGGCCTAAAACTGTTTTTAAAATAGTTAAGTCTATCTTTAAAATACATAGGGCGGTATTAATAGCATATTAAACACCGAAGGTTAAAAAAGGGAACTTGAAACCATAGCAACAAAAACAATGCAATATCAGACAGGAGAAAGATAGAAGTAGTCTCTTAACCATCAATGGAATCCCAGAAGAGTAGGAAGGGAATTGAAAGGGGAGAAAGAAAAAAAATAGTTGAAAGAATGATGCTCAGTAATTCTCTAAATTTGATAAAAGCTATAAACATTCAAATCCAAAAATTCAGTGAACCTGTACAATCATGCAATGGTACTTCATAATCAAATTGCTAAACACCAGTGATGAAGAGAAGACTCTTAAAGGAATCTACAGTCAAAATGCACAACATGGAGGGAACAAAACTAAGAATTGCCATAGGTTTCTTGGTCAGAAACTATGTATGCCAGAGGACAACGGAGAGACATCTTTAAAATACTGAAAGTTAAAAAAAAGACAGTGAATATAATGTTTAATAATAAAGGTGAAAAAAATTAACAACTATGCTAATAGCAAAAATATCAAAATATTTAAGGTATATACCTAACAAAATGTAATTGATTAGAGAAACTGAAGAAGACGTAAGTAAATAAATAATTATTCCAAGTTTATGGTATGTACTATGGTCTCAAAGTTTATGCTCCCTCCAAATTTATGTTAAAACCGAATCACCAACATGGTAGTATCAGGAGGTAGGGCCTGTGGTAGGACATTAGGTAATGAGGACATCCATAAATGTCCTCCCAAACACAGTCAGAAATAATGTTTAACCAAATATCTGGGCATCTCTTGACCCACTCAATTTGACACATAAGTTTAATAATCAATAACTCTATCCTTGGTCAATTTGGCATCCCCTGCACATAGATCTCCTTAAACCACACTTAATCTCTAATTAAGACAATAATATCATTATTCTGCCTAATATGATATAACTGTCCAGTAGACAAGAGGAAACACGCTAACCTCTTCACCAGAAGAGGGGGTAAAATCTTTGAGTGATGTTTACTCTTGATATCCTATAGCTTAAATTACTATGATGTAAAATTAACAATACTTAAATACTATGATATTAATAGAACAGATAAAACAAACATGATCACTGCAATTGATGCAGGAAAGCATTCTGACAGAATCCAACACGATTTCATGACAAAAACACTCAGAAAACTAGGATTAGAAGAGATCTTCCTCAATATGAAGAGCTTTATAAAAATTCCACAAGTAATATCATACTCAATAGTGAAGACTGAAAGATGTCCTTCTAAGAATTGGAAACAAGGCAAGAAGGCCTGCTTTTAGCACCACTATTCCATGGTGTATTAGAAGTTCTAGTCAGAGCAATTAGGCAAGAAAAAGAAAAGCATCCAAATTGGGGGGAAAAGAAAAGTAAGATTATGTCTATTTGTAGATTACAAAAATCTACATAAAGTCCGAAGAATCCACAAAAAATTCTTTAACGTATACATTACTAAACACCAGTAATGTGCAATCCAGAATGAATGAAAACTTAAAAAAAGGTCAATGTTTGCCAAGGTTCGGGGATGTGGGAGGGAATTTATGGCGAATTGATATAAGAAATAATTTGGGGTGATGAAAATGTTCAATATCATGATTATGGTGGTGGTTATAAAAATGTGCATTTAATAACTCTATACATTTAAAAATTGATGGGTTTATTGTATATACATTATACCTCAAAAAGCTGATAAAAATAGATTTTTAAATGTGTATTTAAGATCCTCCTTTAAAAATATTTCAATGCACAGAGAAAAGTATGGAATGATGGATGTATAGTATAATATCCAAGAGGTGGGTTATGACTGACATAACTATTTTAATATGCTTTACTTTAAATTGCTTATCATGTATATACATTAGTTTTCTAATCAGAAGAAAAATCCTATTAACGTATGTAAGAGCATTATGCACTTTACATTTATTTCCATTTAAGAGTTAACATTTTAAAGTACATGCACTTACCATGTGAAACAGATCAACATCTGACAATGACACATAGAGGGAGGTGTTGCAATATGCTGAGCTGACATCAAGCACTCAATGCCCATTTTCACATTATGTCTGATAAAAGTCTGTATACTAGAACTCCAATTTTATATGGGTACAACTGAAAAGATTACAGAAACTTAGATCATAACTGAAAATTGAAAGGCCATTTCCAATAAAACTGATGTGTTTGACTGGAAATCTGGAAAGCTGTTTGATCACCCAGGTCCATCTAAATTTTCAACCAAGTGAAACAGTAACAAGATAGTTTTAAAGGACCTGGTAAACAAACGTCAAGTGACAAAGACCTGGGAAGCATAAGTTAGTATGGATGTTAATAAGCAAACCTCATCTTGTCCTCGTTTCACACAGAAAAACCTACTGGTAGAAGAGGAGAAGGCATGGATTCCTAAGGACAGAATAAATGTTAGCCATCAGGAAAGATGAAAGTTGAAAGAATAGAATTACAAAACTAAGACTAGCTCAAACACGGACCGGACTGAAATTCTAGCAGTGGTAATCTAGTTTTGGAGAGGCCATAGGAAACACATCTAACAGATTAGGTAAAAAGATAAGGAACTGATTACCCCAGGTGAAGACAGTGGCTGAAGAATAAATATAGGTAGAGTTGAGAAGCTCATGGATAAACGCACACACTCTCAATCCGTAGTAAATGGTTTAAGCAAATGTATTCTAATTCTACCATCATGGACAGCCCTTTGGAGAACTTCCTTAAGTATTTGGACAAAATAAAACTAAAAAGAACTTCCATGGGTAGAGTGTTACCATATAACAAGCACTGTGTATATATACATTATCTCTAGTCTAAATTAAATACCCCAATTTACCTATGAGTTTGTGTTAGTTAAAACAATCGGCAGAAATCTTTATAGTAAGTAAATAGAGCAAAGCTCAAATTTCAATCAGTTCCAGTGAAAATCCCAGGCTCCTTCCAGTCTCATGCATTCCCCCACTCCCGCCAACACTTAGCTGAGAAAACAGGAGTCTGACTCTAGAAAGAAGACAGAGGGGAGCAGAGAGTGCCTGCTATGTCCCTTGCATCTACCACATAAAACACAATGATTACAGCTTGTTGTTTAGAATAGCCGCCTTCATGTTCATGGGGCATAGTCAAATTCCGTTCACATTCAAGCAAGGTTGTCCTTCCACAAGTATGGCTGCTTCTCCTACCTCCCAGAGCTGATAAAAGATGATGAGTCTTCCTTATTCTACATCAGTTTTCTTTCCGTAACAGCAAGTAGAAAGGAAAAAGTAATGTCATCTGGCTCAGAATCAGTCTAGCTATGACAAACAGGAATAGTAATTCCTGTTCCACAGGGTGGTAAGAATTCAGTTACACAAACTTTTAAAATACTTAGCACGAGGCTGATATATAATAGGTCATCAGGTTATGGTATTTATTACTAATGTTGCTTTCATCCCTTAGTGTCTGATAGGACAATCAATGTGACAGTTGTTTGAGGAGTCCCCATGAGGGCAACAATGAGAGGGACCTGACACAGTGGACCTGATACTCCTGCTATTCCCATCTCCCACTATGTCATATTTCACCCCTGTAGTGAGCAATTCTTTCAGTTCTATCACTTGGTATTAGCTTCAACGTGATACCTTGTAAATTCAACTCTCAGGCTCGCTTGCCTTTCCTGCGTCATTTAATGCCTGGAACTATACCTGCCCAAATGCATTATGCTACCTTTAAGAGGGAGGAAAGCAGCAATATAGCTCAGGCATGAATGCATCATTTGTTTTTTTCATCAGTGTTTAAAAAGGAGAAGATGAAGAAGTAGACCTTTCTGCCTGCACTAACCCTGCTTGCTCAGAACAGTCGATAACAATTCTTGCCACTAAAATATGGGCGTTCTCGTGTGGTGTGTCCTTGTGTGTGTGTGTGTGTGTGCACGTGCGTCTTTTTGAGAGAAAGTGAGATGAAGAAATGATTACCTTTTTACCCCAAACATAGTTTTTCCAGTTCAATGTGTGATACATCAGACCTTTCACTTTGTGGTTCTAGAACAACCTTCCGAATAGCTACTACTTCTGAATTTTAAAATCTTCCTGGCCCTACCCTGAGCCACATTTTAAAGGTACATCAACATGCACTTGGCTCACTCAATATTCAGGAACTTTATTCTTTTTAACATAACTTAATTTTATTAATACAAAACAGCATATCCCAGCACTGCCATAGAGATAAGACTCATGCCAATCTATACTGTTAAGAAAAAGGAACAGACACAGATAAGTATAAATTTCCAAAGAAGGACTTCTTGGCCTAAGCCAAAGTTTGTTTCACCTCCTTTTTCTCTTGAGGAACTTTTAATTGCTAGGCAAAATGAACCGACTGAAATGAATGTCTAAAGGTTTTAAAACCTCCTCAATAAAATCGAACATGTTTAATTGATCTCAAAGAAGACCCCTGTGGTATGTTAATCACATTTCCTGCGGGACTTACCTATCTGGCATCATTAGATCCTATAAAACAATAGCAGATATGACCCTCTGCAAACACACATCCTTTTCATTTACCACTGAGATCTCAGCATAGGAATGTTTCACATAAAAGAATTTCTTGGAGATTGAGACCATCCTGGCTAACACGGTGAAACCCCGTCTCTACTAAACATACAAAAATTAGCTGGGTGTGGTGGTGGGCACCTGTAGTCCCAGCTACTTGGGAGGCTGAGGCAGGAAAATGGTGTGAACCCAGGAGGCGGAGCTTGCAGTGAGCCGAGATGGTGCCACTGCACTCCAGCCTGGGTGACAGAGCGTGACTCTGTCTCATAAATAAATAGAATTTCTTTAGTGTCATGACCTAGCACACAGGAAATGCACATTCCAGGGCAGAAAGCGATATATATTTTTTCAAACACCATTCCAGCCAACTGCCATAAACTTAGCTATTCTGAGGTCTCCTTGTTCACTTTATTTGGAGTCTGCCAACAGGTGACTGGATTCTAGAGTGCATTTATCTACCTTCCTGGGGTCCTTCTAATGGAACCAGGATTCCTCATGGAAAACCCTCAGTCTAGAATCAGCAACCCCTTCCAGAGCCTCCTCTGACATTCACACCAGGAAGTAATGTTCCAAGATGGTCTCAGAATTGTATTGACCACAATGGGTCAGCAGGAAGCTTACTAAAAAGACAGAAAACGCAACGAGCATCAGGCATTCTGCATCAGGCAAACTAAAGTTGTAATGCAGTCACCTAAGGTCACCCAATCCTCTGAGATTTAAGGAAAATTGGCTTGTGCCCTTATTCCACAACCTGTGAGACATGCCTAGCTTTCCCCCAAGATTTTTGCAAAATACCAGAGAGTCTCATGTTCTCATGGTCATGTCTGGCTGCAAATTTTGTCTTGCTGAATTTTTTCCTCACAGTTCATTTTGCTTGTATCTCACCTCTTGTGGGTATTTTCTTTCTCCTGCTCCAGACATGGAAATCGATTGTTTTCTTCTTCCTCCCAAAGCATGACATTTTGGGGGTAAATAGATTATTGTGAAGGTTTTGGATGTGAGGGAGGTTATAGCACAAACATTCATAATTAAAAGCTGTAGATATTAAAATTTTTCTTTTTTTTGAGACAGAGTCTCACTCTGTTGCCCAGGCTGGACTGCAGTGGTGCAATCTCCGACTCATGACCCAAATCTTTTTTTTTTTTTTAAGGGACAGGGTCTTGCTCTGTTGCTCAGGCTGGAGTGCAGTGGTGCAATCATAGCTCACTGCAGCCTTGACCTCCTGTGCTCGAGTTATCCTCCTGCCTCGGCCTCCTGAGTATCTGGGACTGTAAGTGTGCACCACTACACCTGGTTAATTTTAAAAATAAATTGGAAGATGAGGGTCTCTCTGTGTTGCCCAGGCTCTTCTCAAACTCCTGATCTCAAGCAATTCTCCTACCTTTATATCTCAAAGTTTTGGAATCACAGGCATCAGCTACTGCACCCGACCCCACATCTATTTTTTAATTGATTTTATTCCTTCCAAAATCTCCAAGGAAACCTGATTTCCTGGAGAGAGTGCTGTGGTTTTTAAAATCCCCTTTTAATAATAATTATACTGAGATGTTTCTGCACTTCAAGCCAAGGTGATGACACAGCTTCAATAACAAGGGCCTCTCAGTCCCTGTCCTTCCACCACCCTTATGAGGTACCTCCTGGAAATACACGGCCAGGACCAAGGCAGTCATAATCAACAATACAGAGAGATCTGGAGACCACAAGATATTTAGAGGATGATGAAAGTGTGGGTGTGGAGTGGTGACTTCAGGAATCTAGAGATAAGCCAATGAAGCCAGTGGTTATTTGATCAACAATATTGTCCTTGATTTGAGATTAGGTTAAAAAAACGATACACAGGAACATGACTAGGAACACCTGATTTTTTGCTACCAATCAATGGCAGGACAAAAATTCAAAAAATAAAATACCAAGCACAAGTGGTCTGTACCCCATATGGTATTTAGTTAATTTTTGTAGCACAGATCAAATCCTCTAATTCCAGAATTGGTGCCTAAAATGGCAGCTACAATCATAATATTAGTTTCTGCAGCACACAGGTGGAGGATGAACACAGTGCTTTCTTTAGACCTACCTCTCTCAAGTTATACTTCAGTCCCTAAATGTCACTTTGAATATTTGCCCAAGAGGCCTTCCTGTGTCATGCATAACATATGACAAATTTGGACAAATCTAAGACTCCTCTTTGAGTTTATCTACCATAGAAAATACCTGCATTGATTATTAGGCCAAATGAGATAAAAGAACTTGATTCATTCAGGATTCTCTGGCAAGGAACAGAGTAGCAGGGCTAACCTGACTTATACCCTGCCCCCTGATTTGCAGGAGATGAAACTGGAGAAGGACAGGACACCCCTTTACCCTAAGAGAAGGAACTGTCCTGGCAGGCTGATCACATTGGAGCAGGCAGCAGAAGACAGAAAGGGAAAATGGTATCTTTTCCAGACAGAGGGACTATCTCCTGTATCATTTCTTAACACTGTTTTTGTGGCTCTTACTCCAGCATTAAAGACACAGTAAAAACTGAAAAATAAATTTTAAATGAAGTTGAGAAAACATAGGTGTAGTAAAAGCCTTATAAACTTTGCATTGGAAGTTCCAGAAACTTCACTGTTTATAAGACATTTTCATTGATGTATTTCCTTTTTTTCTATTTCTAATCTTTCAATTTCTTTATTTTATTATTATTATACTTTAAGTTCTAGGGTACATGTGCACAATGTGCAGGTTTATTACATAGGTATCCACGTGCCATGTTGGTGTGCTGCACCCATTAACTCATCATTTACATTAGGTATATCTCCTAATTCTATCCCTCCCCCCTTTCCCCACACCATGACAGGCCCTGGGGTGTGATGTTCCCCTTCCTGTGTCCAAGTGTTCTCACTGTACAATTCCCACCTATGAGTGAGAACATGCGGTGTTTGGTTTTTTGTCCTTGCAATAGTTTGCTCAGAATGATGGTTTCCAGCTTCATCCATGTCCCTACAAAGGACATGAACTCATCTTTTTTATGGCTGCATAGTATTCCATGGTGTATATGTGCCACATTTTCTTAATCCAGTCTATCAGTGATGGACATTTGGGTTAGTTCCAAGTCTTTGCTATTGTGAATAGTGCCACAATAAACATACGTGTGCATATGTCTTTATAGCAGCATGATTTATAATCCTTTGGGATAAATCAAGTAATAGGATGGCTGGGTCAAATGGTATTTCTAGTTCTAGATCCTTGAGGAATCGCCACACTGTCTTCCACATTGATGTATTTCCTTTAGAGCTTCCCAACAGTGCTGTGAGGCAGGGAGGTACTATTTACTTTATACCCATCGTCTCCCATGGAAATGTAGATGAATGAGTTCATTCCTGCAGGCCCAAGGACTAGACCTCCTCAAGTTTCTTTTGTTCTCTCAAAACATGTATAGTTAACTAAATTTTAATTTACATAAAGCCTACACTATTCTGTTTTCTCCATATATTAAATTTCATTTTACTACATTTTATCCAAGGCATCTTTTTATAAACCACATCATGCATAAATCATGTCTCTGACTCTATGTAAGAGACAAGCTATCATAAAGATCACTGGAATGATGTCTCATAGAAAACCACCACCACTGAAACTCAGTATTTCCCTGAAACTGTCACTGTTCCCTTCAACCATGTCTTTACTTGTAATAGGATGGAAATGTGTTATAAATTTGCAGAGCTGGAACCTGGTACACAGCCTTAAACTGTCCTGACTTTTCCAACAGCACCTCTGGTTCCCAGAAAGACCCTCCTTCCTCTGATATCAAATCCTGCAATCCCACAATCAAGCCAGGAATGGTAGGTGTATCAAAGCAAAAAGAAGATTTTGTAACAAAATTAATTACAAAACACACATATTTTCCTTTTTTTTTTTTTTTTCCATTTTTTGGAGGTTGGCAGTTCTTCACTCTCGCCTTCAGGGTCTATCAAGAACAGAAATCTTGATTTTATCTCAAACAGTTATGTAACTTTGAGTAGGGCAGTCTTCCTGTCTGTGTGTTGAGTCTCTCATCTATAAAATAACAAGTTTAGACTAAATAATATCTAAACGACCCTACCCTTCTGATCAAAACTCAGGAGATGGTCGCTATCACTGTGTTCTGGGAGGGCATCAAGAAAAGAGTATCCCAGCTAGGCTCATCCAGGAAGGCTTCATGAAAGAAATAGGAATGATGGTGGACTTTGGAGAATTGGAAGGCTTTTAACAATGGAAAGACATTCCAGACAGAGAGACAAGGTAAGTACGGGCTGGAGGAAAGGAAATACACGGTGCCCTCCTGGAATTGCAGGGAGTGCTACATGCCTGCTGTTTGCAGAAGGACTTTTCCACAGGCCTATTTTATTTCATAGATTTTTTTTAAATGAAATTTTATTTTAAAGCAAATAAACATCAAATTTTTTTGTCACAACTGTCTTGAATTATAATTCACATAACATACACTTCAATTGTATACAGTCAAAACATACAATTCAAGAGTTTTGAGTATTCGGTTGATGTAAAAGTAATTGTGGTTTTACATTACTTTTGCACCAACCTAATATGTTAACAGATATACTGCAATCACAATCAGTTTTAGAACATATTTATCATCCCAAAGGAAATCCCAAACCTTTTAATCACTACTCCAAAATTCCCCCATCCCCTTCCTCAACCCTAAGCAACAACTAATCAACTTTCTCTCTATAATCTACTCTCTATCTCTATTCTATCTATAGATCTGCCCTTTCTGGACATTTCGTATAAATGGAATCATACTACATGGGTTGTGACCAGCTTCTTTCACTTAGTAAAATATTTTTAAAATTCGTCTAAGCTATATTATGTATCAGATCTCCATTCATTTTATTGTTAATATTCCACGGTATGAATGTACAATATGTTTACTATTCATCAGTTCATTAACATTTCTGGTGCTTAATGTTGTTAAACATTTATGTACAAGTCTTCATGTGGACATATGTTTTTATTTCTCTTGGTTATGTACCTGGGGTGGAATTGGTGAGTCGTATGGTAACTCTGTGTTTAACATTTTGAGAAACTGCCAGACTATTATCCAAAGTGGTTGCACCATTTCACATTTCCATCAGCAGAATATGAGAGTTCCAATTTCTCTGCATCCTCAACCACACTTCTCATTACCTGCCTTTTGATTATGACAGTCTTAGTGAGTAATTTACTGTGGCTTGGATTTGCATTTTCTTGGTGACTAATGATATCACACATCATTTCATGTTTAAATTCATTTATGTTCTAATTAAATATGTGTATATTAAATTCATTCATGTTCTGATTAAATATTTGTATATTTATTTTGCAAAAATATTCAGATCATTTGCCCATTTTAATTGCATTGTCTTTTAATCATTATGTTGTAGGAATTCTTTATATACTCTAGGCCAGGAATGTCCAATCTTTTGGCTTCCCTGGGCCACATCGTAGAAGAATTGTCTTGGGCCACCCATAAAATACACTAACACTAATAATAGCTGATGAGCTTAAAAAAAAAAAAAAAATCGCCAAAACAAAAAATCACCAAAAAAAGTCTCATAATGTTTTAAGAATGATTATGAATTTGTATTGGGCCACGTTCAAAGCTGTCTTGGGCCACAGGTTGGACAAGCTTGCCCTAGGTAAAAGTACTGCATTAGAGATATGATTTCCAAATATTTTCTCCCATTCAGAGAAAAACTCAGATTATTAGCATTATCACATTTGAAAGAACAGAAAAAGAACAAAAAAGTCTTCCAGAACAAGATTGCAAATACTGCACTATTTTCTGCAAAACACAATTTAATTTTTATATAGCAAACGGCAAATATGTTTAACTCTAGTTTTAAAATTCTCATTAAATTCACCCCCAAAGTTGGTTGGTTAAAAAAAAAAAAGCAGACAAGAACATGTAGACATAGATGCCTCTACAGAGAAGAACTGTTGATTACTCCAGTAAGACTATTGTAGCTTTTATAAATCATGTTTTACCAATTCACATGCTAGAATTATATCACAAAATAAGCCATGGAAGGCATCTGGCCACATGTTGTAGCCATTAAAATGATGTTTCATGCTACAGAGCATGTGTTAGAGGTACTCTCTTCATGAAGTCTGACTAGATAGTTCAAAATCTCTTATGATTGACCAATTAGTTGCTTCCAAAGAAAGAACACCACAAACCCAGAAGATATGTAAACACTGGCTCATTAGGGCAAGCCATTTTCTTGTTAAACTGTGGTCTCCGTTGTGTGCTGAATGGTAAAACATAATTCACTGTTCATTTTGCTATGAACACCAAAAGATTTCATTTCTGAGAATACGCCCAGGCAGAGAAAGGTGATTTCAGAACAGAGCTCAGAAAACATAATCCTTTATATGAAGTGAATTCAGAGTTAGGCAGAGAGTTTGCTCTCTGCTTGTGTCCACTTCATCTTCTGCTCTGAAATCTCCAGCTGGGCTCCTTGCTCCAGTGTTACCTTAAACATTCTCTTTCCTGGAGCAATGTATGCTGAAGTGCATCTAAAATAGCTGAATCCTTCTCCACTGAACTGAGCCACAGGCCTTGCACAGAAAGACCTGGGAAACATTAGCTTGCTTCTGGTCTGGCCATAATGAAAATAAATGAGGGCTTCAATTTAAAGTCGTTACTAAAAATTTGTTCTTTCCTCCATTCTAATTCTGAGACCCACTTGCAGCTAATTAGAATGGTTCCCAGCGTGATCTCCCAGCTCACTACTAGTGTAAACACCAACCATCTGAGTTTCATTACAATAAAGAAATCAAATAAACAGTGGACCAGAAAACAGTAGTTTGGGCATGGCTCATTACAGCACAATGCAGTTAACATTCCTCACTCGGGAAGGAAAAGAAGGCATTGGGCAAGCGAGGCTGATGTCCAATGCTTTCCATTCTTATTAACGATGCTAGTTGGACTGGGGATTATTTTTTACCATTAATGTGTTTTGGAGAATGAGGAAGGATTTTTTTTTCAATGGAAAAGAAAAAGAAATGCCCTCTGAACCTTGGTGTAAACAAAGAGAAAAGGTAATTATTGGCTCTGGGCTACTCATTGCTTCTCCAGTTTCTCATAGGATGTACTGTTTACAATTTACATAAGGAAAAAGAAAAAGAAAAAAAGAGGAATACAGTATCCATTAATCTACTCAAGGGTTTTTATTATTTATCCTAGGTACAAACAAATCTTTGACAACGTAGGATGGGTATGACTATATGATTGCTAATATACAGAATTTTTTCAAAAGTAAAAACGGACATAAGAGAGTCACTCTTGTATTTACAAATTTTGCTTATCTCATTCGCACTAATATTTGGAAATATTCACGTAAAGAATCATTTTGTAGGTTGTCTACATTGTTTAGCATGATCTTGGAACCATCAAAGGAAGAAAGATCCAAATATTTCTGTCTCTAAAATTTAACCCTGCTTTTAAGTAACTATTAAAATCTAAAGACATTTATTGAATTTGGTTCAGAAACTCAACAAAAGAATGAGTTCTTTGGTAAAAGCATGTTCTAAGAAGAAAATATTAACCAACTACAAGGCCTCACGTGATATTACTTGTGTGCCTGTGGCTCAGAATTCATAATTGGACCTTGGATCAGGTCAGGATTTCATTGCACATGATAGAAATTGCTTAGCCCCTCAGTTATAATGCAGCTTCAGTGAAGAACAGGTAGACATACTCATTTCCTCTCTGAGGCAGTCTGGGTCTAGGTGTGTAAGTATCACGTCACTGGTGCTTAAAATTTTAAATTGTTAGAGAAAGATTATAATACTTAGCAGAACATATTCACTGAAGTTTCCAAATGCTTTGGGCTAAGATTAAAATACTTACAAAACAGCCCCTTTATGCTTCTGTTTTGACCACTCTGAAAACCTGTTGCGTAAAAGGACCCAAAGCAAGATCCTAAACTGTATAAATCAGTAATTGAAAAAAAGTCACAAAAACTGCAAATGGTATTGAAACGGATCACCTTAGAGAAAAAGAACAAAATAAATGCATGCTCTGACCTTGAGATTCATTTTAATTTGTGGAAGGAAACAATCACTCATCCCTGAGCAGAAAAAAATATATAAAAATAAAAAGAAGAAAAAAGAAAGAAAAAGAAACAGGGAAGCATTTGTCTGCCGCAGCTGTCTCGGTAAGGAACTTAAATAAAAAAAAAAGGCAGCTTTCTTAGAACAATTTAATGTATTGTTTTGGAATTAATTGTCTATCTATTATCAACATGTTGAAAGAAAGTTAAACTCAAGGAAAATGAAAGTGAATTTCCAAAGAAATTAAAACTGAAGATAGCAATTTTTAAAATCTGAAAGAGCTATCATTTCAATTTTCCTAATCTACTTAATCTTAAAACAATCTATTCGGTTGGTACAAAAGTAATGGCAAAGAACACAATTACTTTTGCACCAACCTAATACTTTTGTACAAAATACATACTTTGTGTCATTCAACAAGTATTTATTGAATATTTGTCTGCTAGATGCCAATCTATTTACTGATTTTTAAAGTGAAATTTGTGTACTCTGGTGTCCATAGCTGTAAAATAAGAGGTTTCGATTGGATAGTTGAGAGGGCTGTGAAGTTCTTAAAGTTTAGAGCTATTATTTCACCATCAGGCGATGCACTACATCTTAAGCTCTGCAATCCAGCCATGGTCCTTTGCCTGGTCAAAATTCTCCATGACAGAGCATGGAAGAGAACACTGCTATCATCAGAACTGATCAGCCTCCTGTAAAGCCATGAGGTTTAAGGATTGTAGTGTTTAACGGAGTTGAATGAGGAGGCTTTACCATTCCTTTAGAAATTATCTTTGCATCTGTATTACTCAAGACTAGAATAATGTTGGAAAAATACTCTAATCATTTTATTAATGCCTCCAAAATTACTATCACTATCCCATTTTTCTTTACAGTACTTAATTTCTTTCCAAAGCATTTTCATTGTTAATTTCTCATAACAGAATGACTTAGGTAAAACTCATGGAGCCCAAGGGTGGCTTATAAAATTGTGATGGAATATTAAAGTGAGCAAACTGAAATGAACTGTTTAAATTATTTTGTTATTTCCCATACCAATGTCCTGTATTGTGCGAGGAACTTACCTGCATTATTTTATTTTGTCTTTATAGCCATGCTATGGGATCCACACTTTACAAATGATGCTGATGAGAAAACAGAGATATGCATTTACCTGATCATTTTCTTAGAGCTGAGAAGTGAAGGAACTAGGATTTGAAACTGGGTTTACTCGTACAAAAGCCATGCTCTTTCTACAACCTTGTGGGTTTTTATTTTTATGCATAAAATATATACTTGGCCACAAAGTAGATTTTAGAAAATAATCATACGTAAAATAAAAGGTATGATGTAAAGAGCATAGAGTTTTGAGGTGTAGTGACCCTCATTAGAACATGCATTAAAGCTTGCATATTCTAGCAAATAAAACAGAAAAATAAAATCCCAGAAAACTAAAATATTGAACTCTATAGGTAAAATTTATTTTTAAGAATCTTGGTTTGCTTTTCCTCTGCCACATGGTATGCTGATGGAACATAGATCCCAGCATGATAGATTACTCGGAAACTAAAATAGTCTAAAGAAAGCATAACTCAACATAAAACATTTATGGAGAAAACAAAAGGAATGAGTAACTGATTCCCAAATGGTTCTCTATTTGGAATTATTCATACTGTCTATAAGACCATCACTGAGGAAAACTGAAAAGGAGATATGACATTAAGATAAAATAAGCACGGAAAGGGCACAAGAAGACTGTTTTTCACATGTGCTCTGCCACTGACCAGTTGTCTGAGTTCAGGTATAATAAGTCACTTCTACCTTCTGCTACTTTACATCTGTTAAACTAAGAGTGTGCTCTCAGATTTCCCCTCCAGCTCCGACGCTCTCTCAGCCTACAAGGCATTAATAAAAAAGAATCTCACTGTGATTGATCATGACTTTAACATAGAAATTACTCTTCCACTGGTGGACGGGAAATTCTCTGTCTCTTCAAATCACATATACTATTGCAAAACTCAAAATAAATGTTCAGAAGTCCCATCAAGGCAGAAAAGCAACCAATGCTATCAGTTTACCATGCTGAGTTTAAAAGAATGTGAATATGTGTTTGTGTGTGTGTATTCATGTGTTTAGTGTGGGTGCATGTGTGTGTGTCCAGAGAAGGTCACGAGCTTGACCTTCTGGAAGCAGCAAAGGTTCCATCCACAGAACCCGCTGTGACGGCATCTGGAAATTCCTCACTTGGGTCAGTGGGGAGACATTCTCTGTTTACATTGCTTTTGTTTTATACCCATGTGGTGTTCAACATATCAATAATATATTTCAATCTCATCATGAAACCCTTTAATGATTTACTTTTCAAACCTCCCAGGTCCATTTAGCCACAGGAAAACCTACTCCTTTTGTTACAAGCTGAAACTATGACAGTCAAAACACAGACAGAAGAAAAAGCACTTGCTGGAATCTGCTGCTGTTTGCCGGCAGTCGCCATAGTGGAGCTTTCAATGTTTGGAGAGAACATGAGGAAGGCCACTAATGTCCTGTAATAACTTTTTCTAGAAGTGACACATGTCAAAACGCACAGTTTTTGCACAATTGGCAATGTTCACAGAAGCATTTTCTGTGAAACTGATTATAGCAATAATTGGTTCTGGAATACTTTAGTGCTTTACTCCTAAAAATGTTATAGACCTTTTCATATATGTCATATTCTCCTGTGCAAATCACACCAAAAGTTCACTTAAAATCCTCCAAATTATATGGAGTGTGTTTTAGATGTTTTGTTCTGCTCAATATACAGCTTTGTAGTGCCAGTGGCCACTCAATGAGCCATCAAGACAATTCTCGGAGAATAACAATACCCACCTCTCCAGACACCCAAGCCAAAACTTTTAGCATTATATTTGTCTCATTCTTCCCACTCACCAACTGGTTCTAGTTTATTTCCACATCTGTTTACTCTCCCACCTAAAATTTCTCACATCATTTCTCTCTCCATCACAGCATTGCTGTCCCCAGAACACTATCCTCTGTAGCCTAGATTCAAAATATACGCTACATTTGCTCCTATACTCTCTCTTATATAGCTTTATTTTTCTACAATGGGATGGACTAATTATATTTAAATGTGATCCAATTGTGTCATGCGCATTTGTGAGCCCCTCAGAGATTCCCTTTGTTCACATAGATGCTCAATAAATAGTATGTATTGTCTCAATGACTTTAATTGAATAAACAGTGTTCCTGCAAAGGTATTCATGCACAAAACAAAACATTAGTAAGACATTCATATACATTTGCAGGAAAATAGGGTAAGCAAAGTTGAGCAAAAGAAGAAAAGAAACATTTATTTTTATTCATTTTTTTTTTTACAAGTCAACTAACATTTATTTGATAAATATAAATGAGACAATATAACATCTATCCTTAGTTGCAAGTTACAAGTAGAAGACAGTGTGGCAATTCCTCAAGGATCCAGAGCCAGAAATACCATTTGACCCAGCAATCCCATTACTGGGTATACCCAAAGGAATATAAATCATTCTACTATGAAGACACATGCACACGTATGTTTACTGCAGCACTATTTACAACAGCAAAGACTTGGAACCAACCCAAATGCCCACCAATGATAGACTGGATAAAGAAACATTTATTAACACATTACGCACCTGGTGATTGATATACATGGTCTCATTTGTGATCCCTCTTTTTGTGTGTCATGGGAAACTTTCAGTGTAGGTTCAGTTACTCTCACTTTACAAATGAGAAAACCAAGGTGCAGAGAGACTAAGTGTATTGCTTATACAGAGTTACACAGGTAATAAAAACCAGGGCCAGAGTGTCTGTCTAGTTCCAGTGTTTTACTCTGTTCTCAGCCCCAGGCACTAGATGAGTTAGTCTTGCCCTCATTCCTTCTTGTGATGAACTTCCTCTCCATAGTGAATTATCTCCTCATTTCTTTAATGATTTTCTGCTCTCTTAATGTCTCTCCTGACTTAAAAAGGAAAAAGGAGTTTGCACCAGTCATCTCTTGCCTACACGTGCCTATTTCCACCAAGTCATCTCCCATTCATTTCTCAAATCTCTAATAAAACTCGGCTCCATCCCTTTCACAATCACTTCCTACTACAGTCTCCAATGACATCCATGTCACAGAATCAAATGTCCTTTTCAGCCTCTCCTGCTGTAACTTCTTAAGAGCAAATCATACTTTTGGCTACTTTCTTTAAATTAAACATTATCTTTTCCCAGAAGCTTCTAATTTTCTTTCTTTCACCCTTTTCTCCATGTCTCAATTATCTCATAGGCTCATCTTCTTCACCAGAAGCTTTTAGTTCCTTGTAATATTCAAAAGTCTATCCTAGGCCCTTTCTCTTTTCCCCCTACACTCTCTCCATAAGAAATTTAATCCACTGTTGAACAATCATAGAAATTTAGGTAATTCTTGACACCTTCCTTTTCTTCATCTCCCCCTATACCCATTTTATTACATACTCCCGCAGGTTTGAACTTCTAAATCTTCATAATCCATTGACTTATTTCCATTTTTAATCAATCTTTTACTTTTAGTTATTGAAGAGGATGGAATCAATACAAAATAATATTGATATATACGTTCCTTTGTTCCCTAGAGAGGAAAAAGCTCAGATCTGGACCCTCTGTGGTGATCCTGGGCCAGTGGCTTTAAAATGTTTCCCAGTGGATTCCTCTTTTCATGAAACTCCTCCTCTAACATGTTATCTAATCTCCCCTCCATAAAAAGTCCCCTAAACTGTACCTTCCTTCTCCGGCCACAGTCAAAACATGAAGTAAAATAGATACTCTGTGGACAGACGCCTGGAGAAATTCAGTGAAGCTATTTGCTTGGGAAAATCCTGTAGCATAAGACTAGTCATAGAGATTGTGCTAAGTGTATATTTCTCTGGAGGTTGGTAAAGCATTTCCTGTTTGGGCTTTTAACAGAGATTGGGTAGGAAAACCTCACCCTCCCTCAGGCGAGGAGGCAATCTGGCCTAATATGCATTACTGTTAATACACAGTCCTGTGGTTGCCTTCAGCATTCCTATTCTTATAGCACATACTCAAGTGTTCCCAATGTCAAAATAAAGTAGAACAGGCAAAGATCAATAAGTAGAATCAGGTCAAAAATTAAATTACAATGATGTCAGAAAAAGAAGAGGAGCTGGGACTTCTGAAAGAGCAGTAGAAAAAGCTAGCAGACCCTCTCCTCAAATAACTATTTTAACTGGTGAAAATTATTTTTAATGTAATGTCTCTAAAAATAAACATTTATTCAAAAACTTTAATAAATCTCAGTAAAAATAATAACAGCCATGTGTGCATTTGAGTCATGAACTCCCTCCCCCCAACTCCAAGTTTTAGTGTGATAGGAGCCTACTCTGCACTGATGGCCATAAAGTTAGGACTTCCTTTCCCTCTTTAGCTCCAGTCTATGATTAAAGTTTTGCCCCAGGAGAGACAGGCTATTGGCATCTCTCATATGCTCCCAACACCATGTTTCAGAACGATTCCAGGCAGAAAGGGTTGAAAGAACTGGAGTACAATGGGTAGACATTGTACTCCAGATTTTGTAGACTAAGAATAGTGGGCTCTCATTGTCCCCATCACAGCTTGCTCATAGAGCAAAGGTTTCACAGAGGAAGGGGCAAGCTGAGAAGATCAGGAGCTACCTTACCTGACCAGTGCTCCAATAATAGTGAAAGAGTGTCACTTCTGAAGAAGTGTGATGCTGTCCTTTTTACCAACTCCAGAGCAGTTGTGCAGTTTTTGCTCAAGGGGATAGGCAGTCCATAAGAACAGAGAGCTCTGAAACTCTTCCTAAGCGGATTGAGTGTATATGTAACTGACTATGGGGAAATTTGCAATAGACATACTAGTAATGAGCAATAGAGAGGACACTGATAGCTTCATGATAGGAGTAAGTGAAACAGTAGACCATTAGAAGGCTTGGAGTTGGGGCGAACATCAAAGTCTAGCAACACCCTAACTTGAAAAAGATGCCTGAATTTAATTGGATCAGACTGTGAAACAACTTAAGTCACAGAGTTTTGATGAAAACAATACAGCAATCAATTTGCAAATAGTGAACTGTAAGAGCTGAGTATAACATCAATAGACATACCAGCAAGAAACTTAAGAGGAAGGCTGGGAAAAGGAATAGGCAAAGAAAGCCTAGGTAGAATAACACTTATCGCTGTTGGTCAGAAAGATTGCACATATGCCCAAAGCTGCACTCTCTGTGGAGTGACACCAGAGGTGTCATGCTGTGGAGGAAGTTTACTTTCCTCAACTGGTCTAGCTGAGTCTGTAAACAAAGAAACAAGCAAACAAGAACAACAAGTCCATGGAGACAAGGTGAGGTTCAGTATCCAAAAGGTCCATTTCAATAAAAGAAACTACAAGACATGTAAAGAAAACATCTGATGCATACACAGAAAATAAAAGTGAATAATTGAAACTATATGTATATGTGGGCCCAGATGTTAGACTTGGCAGACAAAGACTTTCATGCTATTATCATAAATACATTCCAAAAACCACAGGAAACCATGTTTAAACATGTAAAGGAAGGTTTTATGAGAATGACATATAAAATAGAAAATATCAACAAGTATAGATAAATTGTTTTTTAAAAGAACTAAATTAGAATTATGTCATTGAAAAGTACAATAACCAAAATAAAAAAGTTACTACAGGCAATCAACAGTCTAGGGCTAAAGTTTTTACCCCATGAGAGATAGGCTACTGGCATGGCTCATATGTCCCCAGCACCATTTTAGGTGGCAGAAGAAAAATAAATAAATAAATAAAACAGCAAATGTAAAGTTAGATTAATAGAGATTATATAATCAGAAGAACAAAAGGAAAAATATGAAGAAAAATCAATAAAGCCTCAGAACATGAAATGGGAGTACCAAATAAAAAATAGAGAAAGAAACAAAAATATTTTATCAGAAATAATGACTAAAAACTCCCCAGATTTGATGAAAATCATTAATCTGAAAATTAGGAATCGCAATGAACTCCAAGTAGAATCATTACCAAAGACTACCACTCTTAGACACATTATACATGTGTATGTAGTCACATTATATATATACACACCTTATATATATACACACACACCCACACACATAAAACTCAATAAATAACAGCTGACTTCTCATCAAAAAACATGAAGGCCAGAGGCACTGGAATTGTATATTCAAAGTACTGGTGGGGAGGGGAATGCCAACTGAGAATATTCTATACAGTAAAAACATCATTCAAACAAGAAAGTAAAATAAAGACAGTTCAACAGAAACAAAAACTGAGAAATTTTTTTCTTGTAGGTCTGCATTACAAACAATATTAAAAGAATTTTTTCAGGCTGAAAGCAAGTAACACACAAAAGTAATCTGATTCTACATGGAAAGAATAAAGAGCTTCAGTAGTGCTAATTATGTGGGTAATTATGAAAAACAATATTATTGTATATTTCCTCTTTTTTCTTATCATACCTGATTTAAAAAGCAATTGTGTTATATAATATGCGTGTAAGTGTATTGGGACTATAATATATAGAAGCGTAGCATATTAGACAATAATAGCATAAAGGAGGTGAATAGGAGCAAAGCCCTACTGGAGTAAGAAAATGATACCACATGATAAATTAAATCCACAGAAGAAAAATAAAGAGAACCAGAAATGGTAAATAAAATGGTTCATATAACAAACTTCATAAATGTATACTTGCTCTTTCTTCTTTCAACTTCTCTAAAAGACATATAACAATATACTGTTGAATTACACACACACACACACACACACACACATAGTGTATTACAATAACAGCACAGAAAAAATAATTATATGGAGATATCCAGCTATATAGGAGTAAAGTTTCTATATCTCACTGGAATTGAATTACTATAAGTCTGAAGTAAATTCTGATAGATTAAGACATATATTGTAAACCCTAGACCAACCACAAAGAAAATAAATTTTTGAATAGTATTAAAATTATTAAAGGAATTAAAAATTTTACTGGAAATTTTCCACTTGCTGCAAAAGGAACAAGTAAAGGAGAAACAAAGGAACAAAAAATTCTGAAGATATGTAGAAAACAAAAATTTAAATGGCAGAACTAAAGTTCATCACATCATTAATATCATTAAACATGAATAGACTAAACAATCCAATCAAAAGGCAAAGATTATCACACTGGAGAATACAACAATAATAAAATCCAAGTATATGCTGTCTATGGAAGACATACTTTGGATTCAAAGATATAAGTAAAATCATGAAAATAAAATATATCATGCCAATAACAACCATGAGAGAGCTGAAGTACATATGCTAATATGTACTAATATACAAATATTCGATTAAGTATAATTTTAAAATAAAAACGTTACTAGATATGAAGAGAGACAATTTATAGTGATAGAAAGATCGATATATCAGGAAGATATAACACTTATAAACATATATTCACCTAACAACAGAGCCACCAAAATGCATAAAGCAAACGATGACAGCATCGAAGGGAGAATAGACAATTCAACATGATTAGAGACTTCAGTATGTACTTTCCATAATGGGTAAAACAACTAGACAGAAGATAATGTCATTGAAGACCTGAACAACACCCTAAAGCAAATAGACCTAAGAGATCTAATAGAACCTTTCACTCAACAACAGCAGACACACATTCTTTTCAAGCACATACAGAATATTCTCCATAGGCTAGGCCATAAAACAATCTTCAATAAATTTTACAAGATTGAAATCATACAGAATATGTTATCTAACTACATGCAATTAGGTTAGAAATTAACAACAAATGGAAGTTTGGGAAATTTACAAATAGGTAAAAACTCACTCATAAATAACCAATGTTTCAAAGAAGTTGTTATCAGAAAAATTAGAACATCCTTTGAGATGAATGAAGACAAAAATACAACATAACTTACAGGTTTAATTTAAAGCTGTGCTTGGAGGGAAATTTATGTTTGTAAGTTCCTATATTAAAGAAGAACGTAGGGCTCAAGCCAGTAACCTAACCTTCCACTTTAGGTAACTGGAAAATTAAGAACAAACTAAACCCAAAGAATCAGAACAAAGGAAATAATAAAGAATAGAGCAGAAATAAATGAAATTAAACATAGAAAAGTTATACAGTCAACAAAGACTAAAGTTGATTCTTTCAAAACATCAACAAAATTGACAAAACTTAACCTAGACTGATGACATGAAAAAGAGAGAAAATTCAAAATACTAAAATTTTTCTAACGGAGACAAAACATGAAGTCTGTGGATGTGCAAGTAGATAATCTTGAAAAATCCAGGCAGACAGGGAAATCTGTGAATAGGTTGAGGTCCCTCTCCATCAGCGCTGCAGGAAAGGGCAGCGGCAATTTGAAAACCAATTTATGGAGACTCTATAGGTTCTGAGGCAGGAAACAAGGAGAACTTAAACATGGAAACTCAAATAGAAATTGGTCTACCAGATCTGGCACCATAGAAAGAGGTGGTTCAGAACAAAGCCTGAAGTAGTCATCAGAAAAAATTCACAAGTTCCAAGCCAGACAAGCCACAGAGTGGATGTGATGCTAATACTTCAAATATTAAGCTGGAGCTTCTTTAATCCCTAATGCAAAGATCACTACTGGTACTAAAAACTCGTGCAATTGACATGTGGGTTAAGGCACCTCCGCTGTTAGGAAAAAGCATTTTCTGGATTCTGGGAGGTGTGACCTTGTAAATTGAAATCTACCCCAGTTTCTCATATTCTTATTTCTTTATAAGGAGGCAATTTCAGTGTAATTAATTATAAAACAGAAGTACATAAGGATGAATGCTTTTTACAAATAGAAAGGTATGTGTGTGTGTATTCAAAACTATATATATAATTTAATTTTTCTCAAGACAAAGGTATATCTCATTCAATTTCATACACATAAGTTTTGGGGTTTTTTTTAAGATCTCACGAAAAGTGAAGAATTTAAGAAGTTACAATCTGGTATATACGATTTTTACCCAAAATGCAGTATTACATTCTGTCACTAGGTCAGTTGTTCTCAAACAAATTTGAACTACATATTTGTCAGGGAGTTTTTTGTTTTTCATTTTTAATACAGACTACCTCTTGATGAGAGCAAGCATTTGTTGAGTCCTTCCTATGTAATGGGCAAGTGCCAGTGTTTTCTTTATGCTACAGAGTAACCTGTGTATGCAGAGTAAGCTGGGAAAGCCGGAGCCGTGAAATTAAATAACACCATAAAGTTACCTAGCTAGTAATGGGAGAGCTGGAATCCACACACAGGCAGTCTGGCTCCAGAGCTGAGCACCATATTAAAATATCCATCAATATTTCAGGGGAAGTGCTCGGAGTGTTGTATGTTTTTAAAGCCCTAGAAGAGACTCATCTGTGCTTGAGAACCACTGCCTTGGCACTTTTCTGTTTGAAAGTGTACTTACAAACAGGCTGTGGTTCCTCCAGCATCTGTGCTAATATTGCATTAAGTGTTAAGTATTTAGGAAAAAGCCTGTTCTTGCTTCTTCTTTAATTGTCTTAGAGAGGTCCTACATAGCTTAACAAACATGTTACTTTGATAATAAAGTACATGAATGTGTCTTGAGTATACCTTACCTCAATAATAGGTAATAATACCAATAATGATGTCTACAGCTTAGTGTAAGACATTAGGCTGAGTTTTGAAATTTACTATCTCTAAGTCTTGCAGCATTATCATCATTATAAAAATGATAGAAATAGAGGCTCTAAAAGGTCTAAGGTGCAAATCCAAATCCTGGATTTGAACTCACCTATATCGATTTCAAAGTTATTGACCTTTCCAATAAGCCTCAGAGGCTTCATACATTGTACTTTTAAGAGGGAGCATATTCGAAGTCAGTAACTGGACCTGTTTTAAATTCTGTCCTTTGTTGGTTCTTTCTATGGTTCAAGACAGTTAAAGTCCTTTTGGCAATCATGATTTTTTTTTTAAGTCCCTGCAGTTTCTGGAAAAGATATATGAAAACAATCTTGTTCCCCATAAGGTTTCTGGGGTAGGAGAGAGAGGATTAACACAATCAGAGTCTGGAAGAAAACAAAGAAGAGATGAGCTGGATGTTGAATCAAGTAGCTAAAAAGAATAGAAGCAGTGTTGGATGACAAAGTGCTGATGGCTTTTATATTTTCAACTATCAGCATACATTATTCTAGCAAATGAGAATAAAGAGAGAAACTTCCCTGACTTAACAATTGTGTGACCCTTTGGGTCATATATGAAAAAACTCAAGTAAATAGAAATATATGAACATTTAGTGTGAAAATCAGTGGCTACATACAAATTTTTAGCCTCCAAGTCAGTCATTAACACTTCTTAGCTGACCCTGGGCAACTTATGGAGCTTCTGTGGACCTCAGACCCTCAAGTTATATATCATGAATGCATTACTATATTCTATGTCCCTTATTCCCAGGTCTAAATAAAAATGTACATCCAAATTAAATGTCACAACACACCAAGTACCCAAGAACCTTAAATTCCTGGAAACCAGATAAGCCACATAGTGATGTGAGGGAGGTATCTACATTTGCAGAAGTCCGTAAAGACCACCTTGACTTGTGTTCCAGAAGTCACATTAGGCAGTCCATCCCTCATTTGTTAATCAGAAGAGATGTTAAACTAAGATTTTCCTATATTTTTATTAATTTTTGATCTGAGGAGAGAACTAAACTAGAATTTTCTTTAGCAGCTTCTTACAGATCTTGATAAGATGTTTCAGACATCAACAGGAAAAGAATAGAAGAAATACAAACTTTCTCTCCTGAATGTTGCACAACTGAAACTTGTATACCTTGCTTTGGGAGTGTAAATTGGTACAACTGCTTTGGAATACCATTTAGTCTTATTCAAGGAGGCTAAACATACACTTAGTATATGATCCTATGTCCTAGCAATGTTCCATTTCTTGATCTGGGTGTTGTTTACATGGCTGTGCTCAGTTTAAAAAAAATTTTTGAGGTCATAGTTACATTTTGAGCAAGTGTCTATATATTTGCTATACATCATAAAATATATTTTTTAACACTTATCCTAACACTGCAAGCTTTGAATAGCTGGCTGGGGAGCATTAGCTGATAATGAAGGTTAAATGCATCATCTCACATGATTATTATGTAACTCTATGTTATAAGCTGAATTGCTTCCCCCAAAAAAGATATGCAGAAGTCCTAAGCCCCCATACCTGTGAATATGACCTTATTCAGAAATAGGGTTTAACTGAGATAATCAAGTGAAAATGAGGTCACACTGAACTAGTGTAGGCCCTAATTCAGTATGTCAAACGTCCTTATAAGAAGAGAAGAGATGGCCCGGTGCAGCGGCTCACGCCTGTAATCCCAGCACTTTGGGAGGCCGAGGCGGACGAATCACGAGGTCAGGAGATCAAGACCATCCTGGCTAACACGGTGAAACCACGTCTCTACTAAAAATGCAAAAATTAGCCAGGCATGGTGGCGGGCGCCTGTAGTCCCAGCTACTCAGGAGGCTGAGGCAGGAGAATGGTGTGAACCCAGGAGGCGGAGCTTGCAGTGAGCCGAGACTGTGCCACTGCACTCCAGCCTGGGCGACAGAGCGAGACTCCATCTCAAAAAAAAAAAAAAAAAAAGAAGAAGAAGAAGAGAAGAGATGTGGACAAAGAGGAAAAACACTGTGAAACAGAGACGGGAACTGGAGTGATCCTCTACAAGCTGAGGAACCCCAAGGATTACTGGCAACACCAGGAACAAAGAAAAAAGAATGAAACAATTTATTCCCCACAGCCTTCAGAGAAAGCGTGGCTTGGCCATGCCAACACCTTGATTTTGAATGTATAGCCTCCAGAATTAAAAGAGAATGAATTTCTGTTGTTTTAAGCCACATAGTTTGTGGTAATTTCTTACAGCACCTCTAGGAAACTAGTACACCCTACAAGATAGGTGTTATCCTCATTTTAAAAGTGATGTAACCAAGGATCAAACAAGTAAGTCACTTGGCCAAGATGACACATCTAGGGAGTGTTCAAGCCGATACACAAAAGCCAGATGTGTTTTGCTGTCAATTAGGGGTTGGTAGGCTGGGCGCAGTGGCTCACACCTGTAATCCCAGCACTTTGGGAGGCCAAGATACGCAGATCACCTGAGGTCAGGAGTTAAAGACCAGCCAAGCCAACATGGTGAAACCCTGTCTCTACTAAAAATACAAAAAAAGCTGGGTGTGGTGGCATGTGCCTGTAATCTCAGCTACTCAGGAGGCTGAGGCAGGAGAATCACTTGAATCCAGGAGGCGCAGGTTGCAGTGAGCAGAGAATGCACCATGGCACTCCAGCCTGGGCAACGAAGTGAGACTCTGTCTCCAAAAAAATTTAAAAAATAAAAATATAAATAAATTAGGGGTTGGTGGCCACATCACTAAGCCAGCTGCTATCAAACTCCCTCCAACAACCATCCTTCTGCATCATGTTTGCTGCTGGGAGTTTTTTGCCTCTATCTCTAACTCTTTGAACTAGTTGTGAAGTGATTGTGTTGGTTATTGAAACAGTTAATGATGTTTAAATTCGCTTAGAAGGCCATCTTCTTTTGCCACTCACTGTACGCCCTTCTGTCTTATAGTAATCAATCAAAGCAAATCCACTGTTCCCAGATACTTTTGATAAGCCAGTTTTGCTCCTAGTTTCCAGAACATACAACCAGGGTAATCCTGCATGCCCATCTCATATCCCTCAACACGGTGATGAATTCATAAATGGGCACATACCCCAATCCGGCAAATCAAGGGCAGCAAAATTTTCAAAGCCTTTGATTGACCTTTCATAGATTTCCTTTTTCTCAGTAACCTTACAAGAGTGAAGATACAGCTCCAGAGTGAGAAAGAACTGACAAAAATAGAAAGTGAAGACTCTCTTCAATACCACATGTCTAATCCCCGAATTCAATCAGAGTTAAAGCCAAACTTATGGTAGACATTTCAACTTACAAAAGCCGGTAAACTACCTTTTGTTTCAAGACCATTTATTATAGATTTTCTGTCTGTTGCAAATAAGAGCGTCTAACCTAACATAGCCTTTTCTTCAACAATCTCCATAAATGCTGTATTTATTTCAGCAGTCACCTCTTTCTGATGACTTCTTCCACCTAGAGTATTATGGAAAGCTCTAGGATGTTGGGGAATAAGATGAAGTTTGCTGGAGTGTTGCCTTTGATGTTCTCTTTCTAACTGAAGAAGAAACAAAACGAAAGTCTAGTTGACCATACAGACCACCTGGTACACGTCCTGTTGTCTTCAGGGTGGAAACTTTTGGATCTAAAGCCCTTTCTTCTCTTCTCTTAGCCTTTGCCAGAGAATAATACAGAATCATGGCAAAGCAAAGCTGCTCCTACCTGCCAGATCGCAAGGCCCAAGCTTAGTGGCTCAGAGGGTAGGAGTTGGTGGCAAGGGAGAGAACCCATCTGGTTGCTGACAGCATATAAGGCCAGTGGGGCATAGAGACCCATGCTTAAGAAAGGAAAACGACCTTTAAGAAATCTCAAATTTAGAAACACATACTAAACATCTCTTCCTTAGTTTAGAAGGAGCTTGAGCTTTCTTATGTCTCCCTGTTAAGTTCAGAAACTTTATCATCGGCAGAGGCAGTAAATAAAGTCTCCTAGATGCCGGCATTAAAGAGTTAAGGAACCCTCTGTTTTGTTTTTGATTTTTTTTTCTTTCTCTTTGGTATTAAGATAAAAAAATGCACACATTTGAAAACTAATTTACCCTCTAAAAAATTAAAGCTTTTTTTTTTTTTTTTTTTTACCACTGTTTGCTTTTCCAGTTTCTTTAATTTGGGTAATTGCTTAGTCAACTTTCAAAAATATATATTCTGTCTTTAAAAAAACAGCCAAATATGACGGATCACCTTCATTTTCATTTCAGATTTGGCATGCAGGACCTAGATTGTGTATTCTTTCCATGGCGCCAAACCAGTGTCGGATACTTAATTAATTTCCTTTCGTTTGTGCAGGCTTGCACTTAAAGAGACAGTGTCCCATTCTGATGGCTTGCTTTTGGCTGAAGTTCAAAAGTATCACTTCTTAAATCTTTTTTTTTCCCCCCTTCAAAACTTCCCCGAGTGCTCTATAGAAAAAATAAAATAAAATAAAAACACCCTGGTGTTTTTCTCCACCCTCACCCTTCTCTTCACCACCATTTCTTTCACTCTTATTTATTCGTCGTTTAAACCAATCTTTCCTTAAAAAGAAAGAAAAAAATGAAAGAAAGGAGGAAGAAATGAAAGAAGCACAATGATGCATGTGCTCTTGCGTCGTTGCTCCCTGCGTTGCCTTCCAAGCTGGTGGCGAGGCTGCACTTCATGGCCATGTCAACCGAGTCACTGGAAATGATCAAAGACTTCTTGAACATTAAAATAATATCTTCTTACCACACATGAAGGCCTGCAACCTTTTCACTGATATTTCATACCATCTTCAGGGTAAAATGAAATGTTCTTAAAGACAAGTGACAGCAGGGTGCACCTCGGAGTAGGTATGCTGCTGAAGGGAAATGAGGAAGTTGCATGTTTGCAATAGAGAAAGAGGCGGCCAACACCAGAGAACATGCTTGCATTTTCCAAGGCCTTTTCCTACTGGAAAGTCCTGAATTATTCAGCAGACCACATTATTCTAGAACAGAGTTTCCTGGTTCATCTGTTCCATACATTGTGGCATTCAGTATTACATTCTATCCAGCAATTTTACATGCTCCTGTCCTGAAGAAAAAAAGTTGTTCCAACAAATTGTTGCACCATGTTTTTGTTTTTTCTCTCTTCACCCAAGCTCACTGCCCAAAGAAGAGAAATGGGGGGAAATATTTAATTCCCAGCTCACAGAGACACTAAACAGAAATAATTTTCTATGGGAAGTTTGGCTTTAGCCTAATTCCGAAATGAAGATTCCTATTCCACTGTCCCTGTGGCTTAACATCTGCTGGTTTGGGCCATTCTTTCCTTCTTTCCTTCCTTCCCACCTTCATTCTGTCCTTTTTTTTCCTTTCTTCTTCCCTCCCCCTCCTCTCCCTCCCCTTTCCTTCCCTTCCCCTCCCCTTCCCTCTCTCTCCCTCTCCTTCCTTCCTTTCCTTCCGTTTTGCTTTGTAAAAAAATTATGGTAAAAGACAACACAAAATTTGCCATTTTAACCATTTTTCAAATACGCACTTCAAAGACGTCAGGTACATTCATGTCGTTGTACAGCCATCACCACTATCCGTGTCAAGAATGTGCTTTTACCTTTCTAAATTGAAATGCCATATCCATTTAACAATAACCCCATTGCCCTTTCCCCAGCCCTTGCCCATCACCATTCTACTTTCTGTCTCTAGGAATCTGACTACCCTAGAAGCCTCATATAAGTAGAATGATACAATATCTATCGTTTTGTTACTGGCTTATTTCACCTAGCATAATGTCTCCAAGGTGGATCCATTTGTAGCATATGTCAGCATTTCCTTCCTTTTTAAGGCTGAATAATATTCCATTGTATGCATAGACCACAGTTTGTGTATCCATTACCTACTGATGGACATTTGGAGTGCTTCTGCCTTTTGGCTATTATGAATAATGCTGCTAAGAACCATGGGTATATAATATCTGTTCAAGTCCTGCTTTCCATCCTTTTTTAAATTATTTTGTTTTACTTTTTCAACTTTTATTTTTGACTCAGAGAGTACATGTGCAAGTTTGTTCCCTGAGTATATTGTGTGATGCTGAGGTTTGAGGTACAAATGATCCCAGCACCCAGGTACTGAGCATAGTATCTAACAGTTAGTTTTTCAACCCTTCCTTTACCCCAGTAGTCCCCAGTGTCTATTGTTGCCATCTTTATGTCCATGAGTACCTGAGGTTTAGCTCCCACTTGTAAGTGAGAACATGTCATATTTGTTTTTCTGTTCCTGCATTAATTTGCTTAGGATAATGGTCTCCAGCTGGATGTATATATACCCAGAAGTGGAATTGCTGGGTCACGTGGCAATTCTATGTTTTAATTTTTTGAGGAACCGCCATACTGTTTCTCATAACAGCTGCATTATTTTATATTCTTACCAGAAATGCACAAAGGTTCCTATTTCTCTACATCCTTGCCAACATTTGTTATTTTCTGAGCCATTTTTCTTTTATCAAAACATTACTCTGTTGCCCGGTAGTTTGCTAACTTCCCAGCAACTTCAGCATTTATTATGTTTGAGTCTTTTCCCAGTGCCAACGAGGTAGGACTTTTCAGCTGATCCATCCTTCCCAGGTTGAACTGGAAGGTAGAAACAGACAACGGGAAAGCTTATGGATCTAACCTCCTGGTGACTAAAGCTGAAACAGACTTCCATGGTCTGAGAGTAGAAGTTCAGCCAGTATAGGCTTGGTGAAAATAATTCTTAACTATGATCCAGCTGTCAGTGGCAAGAATCTGCTCTAAAATCATTTCTACAGCAAAAAGAAGTGAGCAAACTTGGAAAGAATGCTGAAGTAAAGCAACTCCTTGTTGGTAGCCATAAAACAGCAGTCCCTATTTCCACCTCTTCAGTCATCTTTATTGCCCCAGGCCCTGGACAGTAGGGAACCTGCACTTCATATTTTATTTTACCCCTAGGTATTAGCTTTACTGTCTATTCTATATAATATATATTCTATAATATATACACATTTAACATAACAAACAATTATTTTGTTTTTTATGTAATATTTTTATCTTATATTGACAACAAACTATATATGTCCACACCTCTTAGGAAAATACCCCACTTGCAGAAGTGGAAGATAAAAAGCAATCAACACGTTGTGTTGCTTCCTCTTATGCCGGTGTCATTGCGTCTATGAGATCTTCAGACTTTTCTACTTCTTGCTCTACCTCTAGATTCCTGAATGAGCTGTATTTTCTTTTCTTTTTTTTTTTTTTTTTTGAGATGGAATTTTGCCCTTGTTGCCCAAGCTGGAGTGCAATGGTGCGATCTCAGCTCACTGCAACCTCCGCCTCCTGGGTTCAAGTGATTGTCCTACCTCAGCCTCCCTAGTAGCTGGGATTACAGGCATGTGCCACCACGCCCGGCTAATTATTTGTATTTTTAGTAGAGACAGGGTTTCTCCATGGTGGTCAGGCTGGTCTTGAACTCCCGACCTCAGGTCATCCACCCGCCTGGGCCTCCCAAAGTGCTGGGATTACAGGCATGAGCCACCACCCCTGGCCAAGAGCTGTATTTTCTATAGTTCCTCTCTATAGTCCCGGCTGTTATATTGACTTGTGTTGTCCATCATTGATTCATTCTCTGCATCCAATCCAGAGAGAGCACCCCCTAGTAAAGCTTTCCTCCTTATCTAAAAATGTGTCAAAACTGACCTAAGTTCAAGGAATGTAGAAGGCAGAAAACAAAGTGTCAGGGAAGAAATGGCCCTTCAAACCATATCCTTTGTAAGTTAATGATGACCAACAGCAACCAAAATCTCAGGCCATATTGTGATATGGTTTGGACTTGTGTCCCCACCAAAATCTCACGTGGAGATGTCATCCCAGTGTTGGAGGTGGGGCCTGGAGGGAGGTGATTGGATCGTGGGGGTGGGGTCTCGTGAATGGTTTAGCCCCATCTCCTGGTGCTGTTCTTGTGATAGGGAGTGAGTTCTTATGAGATCTCGTTGTTTAAAAGTGTGTGGCACCTCCCACCTCTCTCTCTTGGTCCTGCTCCTGCCATGTAAGACGCCTACTCCCACTTTGCCTTCCGCCATGAGTGAAAACTCCCTGAGGCCTCCCCAGAAGCAGATGCTGCCACGCTTCCTGTACAGCCTGCAGAACCATGAGCCAATTCAACCTCTTTTGTTTATAAATTACCTAGTCTCAGATATTTCTTTACCACAGTGAAAGAACTGACTAATATGCCTTGTGATTGGTCAAAGAGAACTAAGCGTGTTCCTATTGAAGAGAAATTGACTGATGTATTGGCTAATCAAATCAGGAGGTCTCCTTAAGCATCTCAGAACCTAATGAGGAAGGCAAGTTAAACCAGAGACAAGGAAGGCCAGTTTGTACTATCAGCTCCTTGGGCAAGCCATGGATGACCAGAAATATCCAATAGGGACAAATCTTCTCTCTAGCTAGAGGAACAACCACCGGGAAAGAGACAATCCACAACATCAAGATGAAAGATATTGGCTGGTATTCAGCCTCAGATTCATAAGCCACGTATCTGCCCTCTAGAGATTAACCTTCAAGAGCAAAATATGTTTCTAATGGGAGGAAATATGAAATGCCTGCTAACAGACACTTAGTGTTCATTTATTAAGTTACTATGTATAAGCACTGTGCTGCCTATTTCATAAATATCATACAATTTAATTATATCACCCACCAGAGGTAAATATCATTCTCCCTATTTTACAGGTAAAGAAACTGAGTCAGAAAGGTCCCACAACTCATTTAAAAGCCCAGAGGAAATGTTGGCAATCTGGCTGGAACTCTTATCCATTAAATACACAGATGTACAAATAATGTCCCAAACATCTACTGAATGATAAACATGTAAATCTGGAGGAAATAATGTGTGAACAGTACATAATTTTCTAGCTCAAGGATTGTCACACTATACCCTGTGGACCAAATCCAGTTTGCCACCTGGTTTGTGTGGCCCACAAACTAGGAGTATCTTTTACGTTGTTAAATGCTTTGGGAAAAAAAAGCAAAAAAAAAAAAATGTATGATACACAAAAATTATATGAAATTTAAATTTTAGCATTCATAAAATATTAATGCAACACATTACTCATTTGCATATTGTCTATAGCTGCATTTGTGCTGCAGTGGAAGAGTTCTCAGTTGCAACAGACACCACAAGACTTCCAAAGGCTGAAGAATTCACTGGTTATTTACAGAAAAAGATGTTGACCCTTCTTCTAGGCAGAGACAACTCTTCTAAAAAATATCTCATACAATAAAGATTGACTATCACATTGTTTAGTGTGTAATTCATGTGTTCTCAAAATTTTCCTTAGAGGTATAGCAGTTACAGACACATCCCAAATACATAAATCTGTGCCTGTACTAAGAGAAACTAGGTGTCAATTACTCACTTTTCAAAAGGGTTCACTAGCTGTCATCCTCAGTGATTTTCCTTAGAGCATTTCAGGTGGGATTTGAGTTATCAAACTTGGTTTCATTTGTGCTTTCGTGAACGTACCTATTTGGTAAAATCCATTTTGCCAAATTAAGTCCAATACAAATTGATCTTGAGTCCTATTCAAGGGAGATTATGTTTAAAGGACCTGAGGGACTTCATTATAACCACAGCTTCTTCTACGCCAGATGCCCCATGGCCTAGACTCCCAAGAGAGCAGCAGCTTTCCAGCCATGTCCTGAGTTTCTGGGGCAGAGTAAAGTCGGCAAATCAGGATTTGCCTTCAGCCATCCCTCAGGAAAAATACAGACTCTGGGGGGAAGTTATTCACAGAGGAAATAAAATTACCAGTGGGCCTTTTTTTTTCTTCCAGAAATAAAAGGATACAAGATGGGTGAGACAGTATAGAGGTTAAAATTTTAAGATACTCAAAATATCTCCTTTCAAAGCCACAAGACCCAAAAGACTATTAGGGACACTTCCAATGCTCCATTTATTCAACGCATGGCGAACTGATGATAGGTATTCATTCTGGAACACCGAGCAAAGAAAGGTTTAGCCATTAACTGATATGAATACAAAATAAGCTGGATTCACGAGCCAAAATTGGGATATAAAAACCAGGCCCTTGAGTCTTCTTAAATAAGTTCTTAAATAAGAATAAGTTCCTCTGGGAAAATAACAGTGCATTCGATTTTCGTGCGGGTTCCTGGTTGAGTTTAGTCATTATGACTCAGGAGACTTCACTGATATGTTTTAGTAAGTGTTGGAGTCTCCCCAACCACCCTATTTAAAATGTGGTTTCTCCCCAGCCATTCCTACCCCTCTCCTGTTTTATTTGTCTCAATATCACTCATCATCATCTGACATACTATCTGCCATCACTATTTAATTGCTTATTGTCCCACTTCCAGAATGTGAGCTCCATAGGGCAAGGGCTTTATCTGTTTCATTTGCTAAATTTTCATCCCAGCGTCTGGATCACAGTCTGTACTCAAGTATTTCTGAATAAATTAAGTAATTTAAAAAGGGGGTTCTTGGCCTGGCTCGGTGGCTCACGCCTGTAATCCCAGCACTTTGGGAGACCAAGGTGGGTGGATCACCTGAGGTCAGGATTTTGCAACCAGTCTGGCCAACATGGTGAAACCCCATCTCTACTAAAAGTACAAAAAATTAGCCAGGTGTAGTGGTGGGCGCCTGTAATCTCAGCTACTCGGGAGTCTGCGGCCAGAGAATCGCTTGAACCTGGGAGGCAGAGGTTGCAGTGAGCCAAGATCACGCCATTGTACTCCAGCCTGTGCAACAAGAGAGAAACTCCATCTCAAAAATAATAACAATAATAAAGGGGGTTCTTAGCCAAATGTCAGAAAGAATCTCCTTGGTCTTTGTGAATTTCCTTGGGAGTAGATCTGCACTTTCTCCCAGATAGTGGGAACACTAACACGATCACTAAGTCTCTAAAACAACAAAGACCAATTTGTACTCTTCCTTCCTACAGTGTTAGATGGCTCTATGCTATCACTCAGAACCAAATAAATACCTAATGTTCAAAAAGCCTGGCACCTGACACTTCACAGGGAGTTGACACCTAAGCGTGATTATCTGGATTTCTGAAAGGATGAATAAATAAATGCAGGAAATAGAAGATATAAAAATGAACCGGCATACTTTGGTAACTGATCACCAGCAAGAAGAAGGTTCATTCTGCAAAAATAATATTTAGTTTCCTTGATACTACTCTTTGCCGGTTCTCCTTGACCTTCTCTGATCTTTCCCTCTGGGTCTCCCTCTAAAGATTATTTTCCTTTATCTCCCCCTTAAGTGAGGATATAATCAAGGGTTGTAAAATATGCTAGAATTTCATGTTTTTCTATATCAAGAAACACTTAGAAGATAACATTTGCACAGGACACGAAGCAACAGGGAATGATAAGGCCACCTGTGGCCTGAGGTCATTGCTCCCGAAATTCTGCTGGCCCAAATCCTGCCCTGTCATTTCTAGATACCTCATAGCAGCCCCAAAGTTAAAGGAATCAATATTTCTGTGTGCTTATAACCTAAGACACACCAGGACACTGCAGCACAACAGCTAGACAGTTCTTCTCTACTCTTCTACTTCTGTACATTTCCAGTCAATCTTATTCACCTATGATTTCATCAGCACCAAGAGAGTGATAACTCTCTCCACCAACAACTCTTCAAATGCCTACCTCTCCCTTAGCATCCAGGATTCAGAATCATATGTACCACCACTGATTAAACACACCACCAAGATGTTCCAGGCCTGACTGCATCCTCTACCTAAAGCATTCTTCCCTCCTCCTCTTCCTCCCTGTGTAGCAATTAAGCTTGTGACTCAAGGTAGAAACAGGGAGTTACCCTTTTTTCCTTGTTTCTCACTTTCCATATCCAAAAAATCACCTAGGTTAGCCATCCTCTCTCCTTTACATTAGCTGTCTCTGCTTTAGTTCAGGCCCATCTTATATTTTGCCTGAACTGTGTAAGTGGCCTAACGTATCTTCGTTCTTCAATTTACTCCTCCAATCCAGTGATGGGTTGGAATCAACTTTTACTAGCGGGTAAGATCCAATTATGCTCTTCTCTTTCCAACTCTGGGTTCAGTGACTTTAAATTGGCACCTTAAAATTAGCTAAAATGAAAGTATTTACACCATGGAAATTGGCAAATGCTAGAATCAGGACTTTTTGTTTCCAGACAGTAAATTGTTAAACGTTTGCTAGCATATTGCTGTTCAAATCTAACCTCTATAGAGAATAATTCATTGAGAACAAAAATTTAGATATGCCAGACACTTGTTTAGACCATTCTGTGGCTCCTCATTACCTACAAGATTAATCCAAGCTCTCTAAAGTATCACAGGGAGACCTTCTGAGCTCTGCTCCTGCCTGCATCTGTTATCTGGTAATATGCCCCTTCCTTTATGGATGCCTTTAGGCAACACTGAATTGCTTGTAATTTTCCATATCAGCCTGTTCTTGACCCCAGGATTTTGCATAAATTGTCCCGGAAGCTTCGAGTCTCTTTCCTTTATTACCCTCTGTTGTATAACTAACTTCACTCATACTTCAACACAGAATTGAGACAATATTTTCTGCAGAAATTATTTTCTTATCACCCCTAGACTGGGCTGACCACTCACCATATTCTAGACAATGAGAGCCCACTTTTCCTATTTCTATACTACATTTGCTATATTCTATTATAATTACGAGTTTCTCTCTCCCCTCCTGTAACCCCTGCAGAGAAACTAGGAGATACTTGAGATCAGGAAGCATGCATGTTCATCTGTGCACCTCCAGTTCTTGAACAGTAACTTACATATATTTTAAATTCAACACATATATATATATATATATATATATATATATATATATATATTTACTATACGATAGGTGAATGAATGCATATTGGATGCGATTATAGTAATTTATAACATTTTAAATAATACTGAAGCCTAGTTCATACTTTCAAGTTTACTGTTTGTGATTTCTTCATTATACAGGGATAAAGAGGCACTTAGGTTTCAGCCACATTCATACTGAGGCACTTTGCTGGAGGCTTTTATAAATACATGTTTTTCAGAGGATCATTCTCTTTTCTGTATTTATTTTCTGTGTATCTGGTTTGACCATAGCATAGTTGCAAATAAACTGTCCACTCATTTACAATTAGAAAATGTGTGTGTGTGTGTCTGTGTGTGTGTGTGTTTTAAAGGGAGGAGACTATGAAATAGACAACAGGGTGGTAAACTTCTGTTTAACAAGGTCACCAATATTTGATTTCTTTTCTTCCTGATAGACAGCCAAGCTAACAGGAGAGCCATTTAAAAACGCACTATACAATGTTGTCTTGAACTAGTTGTTAGAATTGGCTTTCTCTTCTGTTATTTTACGTTAAAATACAGTGAGACTCCTGTACATTAATTGCTCCAATGAGCTTTGAAGTGTAGCACTGTGGCTAGCAAAAGAGGCAAAATATTCATTTCTAAGTTTGAATAGCTTTGTCAAAAAAAAAAAAAAAAAAAAAAAAAAAAGATAGGTGCTTCCTGAACTTCAGCTCAACCAGCAGTAGCTAAGACACTTAACAAATTATTTTCCTTCCCGGAAAAAAAAGTAATAAGCCTTTTAAGAGATGTTGCAATAACAAAAAAGCTTCCTTTACCATATCTTTATGTATTCTATTTGAAGATCTCAAAGAAAGCGCTGAAAGCAGTAATTCCACAAGTATGTATTAAATGTATTTCTTTTATTAATATGGTACTTAAATATCAGAAAGAATAAGTGCATGATTATGCAACTAAGCTCAAGGCCATAAAGAAAAGCCACTAATTAAATTTGGAATTGATAGGCATTTGCTGATGTCAAGGAATAGTTTACTGAAATTATTCTGCAAAGGTTTGATGAAAGATTTTCTTCATACCGCCCCCATCTCTCCCACCAAAAGTCCCACTAACCATCTGTTCACCCACAGCACTACCAAAAAGGTGACATTTATTGCAAGCTTGGCATTTTCTGACTCTGTCTTGGACCGCAAAATTTATGCTGAACTCCCCAAAAAGAAATGAAGTTGTTTTTACTTTTTCTCCATCTCTCTTTTTGCCTGACTAGTAACAGGAAGTTCTTGGAAACCTCCCCAAGAATGGCTGGTCTTGTAAGAGTCCCAAACCAGTCTTGAAGGCGCCAGAGCCTTGGCACATTTGAGGTAAGGGTTATGGAAACACCTGCACCGCCCCTTTCAACCAAAGTTCCCGTGAGTAAGGCCCAGAAGTTTGCGTGGTTTTTTATCAGTGGTGACCCTGAGTGAGGGGAGCTCATGCAAAAAGCTCTAAGGCTTGCCCCAGCCAATCTTGTACATTGACTGCACAAGAAAATGCCTATGAAGTATTTTAAAGTGGGTAGTCAAATTAGGACCCTGAGCTGAAACCTGAGGTCAAGCTATGAACTGTTCCCTATTCAGAATTTCTCCCCTTGACAAATACAACGTATAGCAGGAGGGAAAAATTATGGCATGACACCTCATTAGTCGTTATGAGCAGATCGGTTTTTGCACCTCGGGACTCCTCAGGAATGATTTGTGAGGCAGTTCACTGACATTCCTGCTTCAGTCTTCACCAAGCAATCTTAAACCTTTGGGCCTTTGCCCTCTTTTTCTCTATTCTGTGATTAGAATTCTGAAGGGGTTGGAGACAATGCAAGAACAATAGTGATTATTTGTAGAAATACCTCCTCCAGTGCCTGAAGCTAAAAGGGCTCTATCTGATATTGTTCTGGATCTGGGAAATATAAGGGATATCAAGGAATAGCATGAGGGTTGCTAGGAGAAAAGGCAGCCTTTAAGATCTCTGGTGGACTGCAATAGCCATAAAGATCAGATAACTCCCTATGCTAAAGAAAGGGAAGGGGCTGTGACCAAGTTGCAGATGAGGAATTTTGTTCTGCTTTTCTTTTTCTACCTCTTGTTAGCTTCATTAACTTCCCCGTCTCAATAGAAGCTGAAATTATGAAGATGTAACTCTTCTCATTGAAGAATTTCTTCTGTGAAAGTACCCCAAAGCCCACAAAATAGATTAATAACCCAGCTGATGTCTGCAAATCCACCATTAAATATTTTTTTGATTTAAGGTCTGATGGCTGGCTCACTGGAACAAAATGTTTCTAAGAGAAACATATCAAGTGATAGCTATTATTTTTATTTTATTAAAAATAAGTAAATTGATCCACAGCTAATAATAGATAATGATTCACTGAGAGCTTACTTGTGCCTGGCACTGTTTGAAGTGCTTTATATGCAATATCTCATTTACTACTCAACAACAAACCATGCATAGCAGTCATGGTGGTTGCTTTGTTAAGTCCAGTTCAACTGACTGTCTCATGGTAATTATTACAATGCCATTCCTTTTTTCAGTGTTGATTTAAGCATGGGCATGTGACCAAGCCTATTCAAAAACATAGGAAAGGAAGTCTGATGAGAGGTTTCTATATTCTAAAAAGAAGATAGAGTAAAAGAGATAATCTTTCGTCTGACATAACACCAATATTCCTGAGTGTGACAGCTTGAGTTAATGCAATCTTATTGCCACCATAAGATGTCCCAGAAGAGAGAAAAATCTGAACATTGAGTGTCACTATTGAGCCACTGATCATACTGCATCTAGACCAAGCTATCTTCCTGATTTCCACTGATGTGAGACCAATTTTATCACTGGGTAGAGGAGTTTGACCTAGGTTTTCCCGCCACTTTCAGCAGTAGGTATCCTGATGTACAAAGTGGTTGATAACATTGCCTTTCCCCCTCTACAGATGAAGAAATTAACGATCAGAGAGGTAAGATAACTTTCTATGTTTCCCAAGCTAGAGAGTTATAAAGCAGTGATTTGAACAAAGGACTCGGGCTTCTGAAACCACCCTTTTAACTATCATGGCATACTTAAAAATATATAAAAGAACTACAGTGTTCAAGAAAACAGCAGCGTGATACTGGTTCCATGGGTAAATTATAGGAATATAAGGAGATAACAGGGAACTCTGAGACATTGAGACCCTTGGGTGGTAAGAATGTATGGTGTTCTTTTGAGGCCTTGTATAATCGTGGCAACAATTCGGCTCCGTAGCCAGTCATTGAACCCGTTGGGTAGTTTCCCACAAGCTAACAGCTCACATCTTTGTAGCAAATGAAACATGTAGAAAATTGACTGTTAAAGAGGCATTATAGAATAGAGGCTACAAAGTAACTTTCCTTTAGGGGACATGAGTAAAGAGTGATTAATTCCAGCAAAGGATGAATCTCTTCATACATTTTGCCTTTCCATGCCTCACTCCAGAACTTCACTCTGTATTACCAATGGCAAGTGCCACAAAGCTTTCCAATCTTTTATTCTTCTTCACAAAACTTGTTTGAGCCCATCACCCCATAGGATGTGGAAAATTGGTTTCTTTTTAAGGACCCAGGATAAGGGATGGAGTGCATCCTCTTTAACCAACTGACAGGGCTCCTCCAGTCTCTGGCTATGAAACTTCAAACAGACTGGAACTGAAAGTAGTTTCTTCATCCTCATTTACTAATCAACAACTTATACACAAATTCTTTATCCTAGTATTCAAGATATTTCTCTATATACATGCAACTATCTTTCGAGATTAATTCTTGATACTCCCCAATAAAAATGGCATGTTAGCTGATTTACACCATTAAGTCTCAGGCACGGTGGCTGACGCCTGTAATCCTAGCACTGTGGCAGACTGACGTGAGAGGATCACCTGAGATCAGGAGTTCAAGACCATCCTGGCCAACATGGTGAAACCCCGTCTCTACTAAAAATACAAAAAGTAGCCAGGTGTGGTGGTGGGTGCCTATAATCCCACCTGTTTGAGAACCTGAGGCAGGATAATCGCTTGAACCTGGGAGATGGAGGCTGCGGTGAGCCAAGATCGCGTCACTGCTCTCCAGCCTGGGCGACAGACAGAGACTCCGTCTCAGAAAAAAGAAAGAAAAAAAGAAAAAAAAAAAAAGAAGAAGTACATATTCCAGTAGAAGCAGTAAACCATCTCTATATAATTATATATATTCAGGCACTCACTAACCATGTTGTACGTGTTTTTTAAAAAAAAAGAGACCAACATTCGAAAAAAAAATAACAGGCAAACAAAAAATATGGTAAAATTCTTATGTAAAGAAAAAATAAAAGTTGTGTAAGTAGTTTACAGAAATCTGTTAAAACTGAGTAAGAGGCAGTTTCCCATAGAAAAAAGGATGTGAATATACAGTTCAATAAAAAACACATTCACTATATTATACAAAATATTCAACTGCACTAGTAGAGAAACTCAAATTTAAAGAGTTTTCATTTCAAATGATCAAATTAGCAAATATTTTTAAATGATGAAATTTAGTACTTCGAGGGAAACAGATATCTGTGCACTACTGAGGCTTTGCTCAGAAACATTTTCACGTTTCACTCACGAGAGTTAGGTCCCAAGTCTTCCTTTGAAGACCAATCACTATTGATTTAGAGTCCATGCCTGATGCAGTCCACCTATGATCAAAAGACCATGAAATTTATCATCCCAGACAGAACACTTTTGAGTGTGAAAGTGAGGTAGGAAGCAGAACTCAACTCTGGAGGCGGGACTCAGACACAGGACCAAATTGGGACTAGCTAAAACAGGGACGGAGCACAGGCAGCTTTTCCATAAGACACGCCCACCAGTGTTTACCACGCCCACGTCAGTTTACCATTACCATGGCAACACTCCAGCGTTACCACCCCTTTCCATAGCAATAACCTGTTGACCTAAATATTACTACCCCTTCCCTAGAAATTTCTGCATAAAACTATCCCTTATTTTACATGTAATTAAAAGGAGGTATAAATATAACTGTGAACCAGCCTTGAGCTGTTACTCTCAGTCCACTGCCTATGGGGTAGCCCTGCTCTGCAAGAGCAGTCACAGGGCTGTAACACCTCCAGAGCTGTAAGCTGCTGCTTCAATAAAGCTGTTTTCTTCTACACTATCATCAGCTCACCCTTGAATTCTTTCCTAGGCAAAGCCAAGAACTTCTATGGGCTAAACTGCACTTTGGGGCCCGCCTGTTCTGCATCAAAAGGAAACATTGAAAATTATACCAGGCAACAGGTATAAACTAGGACTTCTCCTAAAACCTGATTCACCCCCTGAAAATGGAAAAGCATCTCACCCTGAAATCAAAGGATCCTCACCTACCACCTGAGCAAATGGGGCTCTACAATTAGGAAGAACTGTGGATGGGTAGACATGTCTGCTCTGCCACAAAAGGCAGCTAGACAGAAACTGACAATCATTTTCTATACTTGATCTTCTGATAGGCAATTGGCCTCATTTTTCTCAAAATTTAGCTTCCTCAATTTCAGCTTAATTCCTACTCTCCTTTCCATCCCCACTGCCCACTCCATTGTAGGAACCGAAGGCAAGGGACTGATTCCAGATCATTCTCCTCTTTCATTCGTCATAAAGTCCACCTAGTTAATGGTTGTAGTTAAGATCAATTTGATTGCAATTGATGGAAATCAAACTCAAATGAATTTAAGATGGAAAATAAAACAAATAAAAAATAAAAACTATGGGAGATATTTTGGCTCTGGGAAACCTATGGGGTAGAACTGGCTTCAGGCATGTAACTATCAAGGATGTGTTTAGAAGTATGTTCCTCTCTCTCTCCTGACTTATTTGATCTGATTATCTCTACTTTACTTCATTGTAGTACACAATCTCTCTGTAGGGCAGCAAGAGAACCTGCAACCTCTCCTGAATCACATGGTACCATTCCAAGCATCTGATCTCAAAAAGTAAGATTCTTTACTTCTCTTTCCTCTCTCTCTCTCTCTCTCCCCCTCTCCCCTTCCCCCAGCTCTGCCTCTGCCCATAGCAGTTTGCACAGAAGGGCTTTGATTGTTCACGTTTGCATTATGCGGCACTAATCATGAAGTCTCAAGGCATGAATTATTCTGATTGTCCAGTTTGATTCACATGCTCAACTTTTGGCAGGGGTGATAGATCCAAAAAATCACATGGGTTGGGGAACAGAGCAATTCCCTAAAGAAAGGAATACAGTGTACATCAAAATGTAATAAATGTCTAGTACTAATTTTTGGATCTGCCCCCCAATCACCCTTCCACTTAGACTGAAGGCACTTTCACTATGGGGAGCATGTCTTATTTGTAGCAAAGTAGTTGGCATAAGATGACACTGGTTTTGAATGAGTAAGTGAATGTTTCAGTGATTTATTCATTGAATAAAATTAATAGTATTGAAGGAAAAGCAGTGACAGTGAGCAAAATAAAATATACAAATCATATCAATGATCTGGATGAAAAAAGATAGCAATATATAGCACTACATTCATAAAAGGATATCAGTCACTTTTCGAAAATTTCTAGGAAGATTTAAAAGTATCAGTTAGATAATACCTTTATTGTAACTCTGTAATTTGTCCTCCTAGGCATTGTTATTCATTCTACTTTTCATGTGTTATAATATATTTATGAACTTGATATTGAATATCTAGAAATGCCACTGGATATTGATGTAGGCAAATAACTTATGACTAAGACCCCAAAAGCAAACACAACAATAACAAAAATAAGTAAATGGGACTTAAACTAAAAGGCTTCTGTACAGCAGAAGAAATGATCAACAAATAGATGACACAAAGAATGGGAGAAAATATCTGCAAACTATATATCTGACGAAGGATCAATATCCAAAATCTATAAGAAACTCAAACCACCAAGAAATGATAAAATAATCCTATTAAAAACTGGGCAAATAACATGAAGAGACATTTTTCAAAAGAGGATATACAAATGGCCAACAAAGATATGAAAAAATGCTCAACACCACTAATCATCAGGGAAATGCAAATTAAAACCACAATGATATATCACCTCACCCCAGTCAGAATAGCAATTATTAAACAGTCAAAAAAAAAAAAGGATGTTGGCACAGATGTGGTGAAAATGAAACACTTATACACTTGGTGAGTATGTAAATTAGTACATCCTATATGGAAAACTGTCTGAAGAGTTCTAAAAAAACCAAAAGTGGATCTACCATTTAATTCAGGAATCCCACTACTGGATATCTACTCAAAGAAAAAGAAGTCATTATATTAAAAAGACACCTGCACTCATAGGTTTATCGCACCACAATTCACAATTGCAAAGATAAGAAATCAACCTAAGTGCCCATCAACCAATGTGTAGATAAAGAAAATGTGGTACACACACACACACACGCACCATGGACTACTACTCAGCCATAAAATGAATGAAATAATATCTTTTGCAGCAATTTGGATTGAACTAGAGGCCATTATCCTAAGTGAAATAACTCAGGAATGAAAAAACAACTACACAATGAACATTGGAGACTAGAAAGGGAGAGGGTGGGAGGAGAACATGAGATGAAAAAACTACCTATTGGGTACAATGTACACTATTTGGGTGATGAGTTCACTAAAAGCCTAACTTCACCACTACACAATTCATCCATGTAACCAAAAACCACTTGTATCCCTAAAGCTATTGAAATAAAAAAATAACAAAAATAAAAGTGCCATAGATCTGTCACTAATTATTTAATCATGGTGCACATTTGTTTCTAAAGTAGCTGGGCTACTCACAGCTACCAGATAGTGGAGACCTAATAAGACCTCGGTGGCAGAATACAATTATTCCTATTAGAGGTAAGAATGAGTCCAACCCTAACATCATTTTAAAATATAGGCCAGATGCGGTGGCTCACACCTGTAATCCCAGCACTTTGGGAAGTCGAGGTGGGTGGATCACCTGAGGTCAGGAGTTCGAGACCAGCCTGGCCAACATGGTGAAACCCCATCTCTATCCAAAATACAAAAATTAGCCAGGCATGGTGGACGGTGCCTGTAATCCCAGCTACTTGGGAGGCTGAGGCAGGAGAATCACTTGAACCCAGGAGGCAGAGGTTGCAGTGAGCCGAGATCAGGCCACTGCACCCTAGCCTGGGTGACAGAGCAAGACTTTATTTCAAAAATAAATAAAGAAATAAAATAAAACATAGTGGAGAATTATCATATTTTTGTGGGACAATGGCTAATTGATAAACTCTTTCCCACCTCATATATGATCACTTTATGTTAATTCTCAGTGTGCTAAATACTAATTCCCACAAGTACCAAATTAGATATAGAAGAAAAAAAAAATCACGTTTTAAGGATTTTTGTTCCAAAAAAGGTTTTCATTAAATTGCTACAAAAAATACTTACTCACTCTCAGTTTGGAAGCCTCTTGCCTGAAGGAGAAGATGACTTGGTCACATTTCAGCACTAGGGCCCAAGTCTATAAGCAACTTTCCTCAGAAACGGTCACTGAGAAGCATTTCTTCCTCACTGTGTCAAAGGGCTGTTTAAAAAACTGCCCCAAGTGAGAACATTTAGAAATGCACACGCCTGTGTGTTAGGAAAGCCATCAACACTCTTGCAGAGCCATATGCCTGCCCTCCAGGGACCTGAAACTATTCCATTATACCAGAAAGTCTGTAGAATGTAAATCCAGAGGCCTGAAACGCTGTATATTTTTCAAAAAGTACAAAGTGGAAGCCATTAATTCCATGGATTGACCAAATGAATGGATTGTTTCATCTGCATAAATGAACTGTCAGAAACAATGGCCACGCAGCACTTTTGCTCCCATTCCCCACAGAGGAAAAAACCATCTCCCTAATAAGGCTACATCTATTTATAAAACTTAAGCAAAGCAGCTTTTGCTGAAGATGGGAAAAAAGAAAGTTTGATTTGTACTCTAAAACCTGGATGCCTGAATTCAAACAGCATGCATTAGGAATATACAGTTCAATTCTCTCTTAATACACAGAAGGATGTCAGCTCTGTCTTTAGAATGCAAATGGGAACGTTCTTATTCCACATCTATGGTTATTTAAGCAAACTTGCAGGAGCACTTCTGTGTTGCATCTAGCTTTATTCCTTTTTGTCCCTCTTTTTAAAATCTTTCTGAAATATTTTAACCCCTAAGACTTTGAGACACCATTCTCCTCTTTTACTGCCTCTCTTCTTGTTCTTGGATATAGTCTTTTGTTATGAAATATTCAAAACACTCAGAACGTTGTAATGAAGAATGAAATGTAAGAAACACCATTTTTACCTTTATTCACCCAGCATTCTCAAATCTTTGCATTTTTCTTAATTGTTTCAAATTTCATTTAAGTAGGAAATTGTTCTAAAGTTGCTCTTTGTACACCAGTTCCCCAAATTACTACACTTCTCCCAAAGGTCACTATTTTCCAAAATGTGGTATTCGTTATTTTACTTCATGTGTGTATTTTTACATAGTATTTTTCAGTGGTAGATACAGTACATATCCATATGTAACTTTTTTATTCTATATTTATGCACAGCATTGAGTGTTATCAATATTATAATGACTTAGGGCTATATGCGGCATAACAGCTATATAGTACTTCGTCGAATGAATATATGACAGTTTGTCTAATTTCACAATGATAAACATATGCCTTCCTTTTCCATTATTTGCTTTTCTTCTTTTCATCCGTGATGACTCAGGACTTTAATGGACTAATTGTAGCATTTTGTCTTTGAAGCGTTGTCCATTCTGTCTTAGGCAGTAATAAAAAGTCATTTGTACCTGTCTACTTCGGTTAACTATTCATGTTTTTGTTTCCTTAGGTTTACTTGCATACCATATTATGCATGATTGTTCTGCGATTATATTGCTTCGTTGTGAGTGTAGGCATAGAGCTTCAGGACAAGACTGAATCTTAGCAGTCATACAGTCCAATTTTCATTTTTTAAACTATGACATTGAAATCAAGAGGAGGTAAATGACTCACCTACAGACATACCACTGGGTCTCCTGGCTCCCTGTCCTTTATCCTTGTCACTGCACCAAACTACTGCTCATCCATTCAATTTTACAATATTTGTTTCTCAAATATTGTAAATATTCACAAAGAAAGTGGTTTCTCAAAAGGTCTAGCCCATCTTACATCCTTCTCATCAGAGCAAGCTAGGCACTATGGGAACACCCAAAAACAGTTCATGTCCTCAAAGACATTAAACTGTAAATGAACAACCAAAGAGAAATGAAAACATTACAGGCAACTATAGTTCATATATGGAATTCAGCTATGACTGAATTCCAGTATCAAAGGCAGAGATAAGTCTTGTAGAAGGCAAAGAAGGTGAGATCTGACTGGGAAGGTGCTTGTCAGAGAAATGTTCAGAATCAGGCAAGATTAGAGCCTGTGCAGTCAAGGAATACAAGAGCAGATGAAGAATATTGGAGGCAGGAGTTCCAATATCATCAAAGAAACAGAAGAGAGAAAACTACTCTGATAAATTTAAGGAACTTCTCATTACCTTTTTTTCTATGAACTTTTTCTTCTTATTGACACTTTTATAGTGGAGGGCAGGTTTCTTGACATTTGGTTTCTACTATCTCTCAGTTTCTTGGAGGATCCTTAACTATTATTTCAACTTTTGATTTTGATGTAGTGTTGAATTTATAAAAACTTAAACTGTGCAAGAATAGGACTCTCATATATCCTTCACTCATATTCACCAATTGTTTATCTTTTCACCACTTGCATTACCAATCTTTCTGTCTGCACAGCTACATAATTTTGATGAACCTTAGAGAGTAGTTGGAGACATCATGCCACTTTATTGTACATGATGGTATTGTGTATTTCTTAGGAACGGGAATATTCTCTTACATAATGCAAAATTATCAAAACATATTCAACAATCCCAATAATGTCCTTCATTGCTTTCCTCCCGCTTTATGCCAGTACAGAATCAAATCCTAGATCATACATAAAACTGCATAATTTATAAGAAAAACATTTTGCTTTGAGCTTCATTGATCTAGCCTTTTATATAGCAATTATTGAAAATCTGTAAAGAGAGTTAAACAGGTAATCCCTGTTCTCCACACACTCAAGCCACATGGTGAAGGGTAGATGAGTTATCTTATTTTAATAGATTATGATCTCTACTGTGAGAGTCATTGAATACTCTGCTATGATAAGGCTTCCAGGAAGAGGTTATATTAAAGCTGAGACTTTAAAAAGTAGAATACAGTAGTAACAGCTTTCCTTTCAAAAGTAGCATGTGCTAAAACAAAGTAGACCGTAGCTTATTTAGAGAACTGTAAGTAGCTCAGTATTTCAATGTAGTAGGGGCTATATGTGTATGTGTGTGCGTGCATGTGTAAGCACACATGCATGTAGATTTGGCAAGGTTTGGTGATTGACGTGAGTTGAATTAGGTATAAGCTAGATCATAAAACACCTTCTATGTTATAATGTAAAATCCGATCCTGAAAGCAATGGGGACTTGTTGGAGAAATTTAAGCAGGAGGCCAATAAGATCTCATTTGATTTACCTTGTCTGAAAGATTGGTCTGGCTGCAGTATTATGTGTGAATATTACATCAGTATGGGTGAAAAATTACAAGGGCTTGAAAGAGGCAACACTGTCATGTAGACTTAGAATCTTTGGAAGAAGGAAAGTGGACAGAATTTAGCAACTGCTGAATGGGGATGGTGGGTAGTTGTAAGACGGAAGAGACTGTCTAGGAAGACTTCCCTGGGCTTCCAAGTCAGACCTGGACCCATTCTACAAAGGAAAACAGACAAAATCTATGATTTCAGGCCATTGGAGCTTATTCTCCTAACATTCTCTCTATACTCTTTGGAAACATGGAAAAAGTACATATTCCTGAGTCCTGCCCACACAGTTCCTTGACTCTTATACACAAGCTTCCTTGTCTTCTGGAGGAGACTTGGTCTGGTCTTGGTCCATGCTCCCTGGGTGATCTGGCCATCTCTCTTCTTGCAGCTATTTCACCATTTCTCTTGAAGTAAGTAAGTAGAACGCCATCTTCCTTTCATTAATGCTTGGGCCTCATGTATCATTCTGCCACCTACTGCAGCTAGACTTTATAATAATATTCCCACAAATATTTCATATTTGGTGTCTGATATTCCTTAGAGTGTTTATTCTTCCCCTTCTGCAAACCAACACACCCTTTTCATAAACTTGAATACATTTCTCAGCCAAGAGCTTATTTAAAGATCTGAAAGTTTCTTGTAAAATTCAGAAGTGAGCTCATTTACTCAAGAACACTTCTATTTCTCAAGGATTTAATGATGCCTCTTCCCGCACCCCCAAGTCAGTTGATTTTGTTTCGAAATCAACAAATCACTTCCAACTACATCAGCTTAGGTAAACTTATCTTACTCTGTTTCTGTCTGTTATTGGGGAAAATAAATCATCTGACTATAATTCCAAAACACAGAATGAGTTAACATTATGTTATGAGGGTGGGAAGTGAATGGACAAATGTTCGAAGGAGACCAATTGGAATGAAAAAGAGAAAGGAAGAAGGAAGGCCAGAGGATGATGTTTTGCTTGACCTCACTCTTCTGAGTCCAAGTTCAATCCCTTCTCTTAACATATGCATGCCTCTTTTTGAAATCTCAGCAGATTCTTTGCTTCCTTTCCACTTTCACTTTAATGTATGATATGGCCCTAGATTTCTTTTTCAGTCTTGATATGATTAAATTCTAGCATCTGTAAATTCTGAGTGGGCTCTCAAAATTATTTATTGTTATTCTAGTAAATGCCCAGTTCCATTGATTATTTCAAATCACTGACATTTTTATTCCCAAATTAATACTTTTTAATTTACTTATATTATTTGACATACAAAACTGTACATAATATATACAACTTGATGAGTTTGGAGACAAGTATACATCCATGAAACCATCACTGCAATCTATGCCATAAATCTATCACCTCCAAAACTTTGCTCTTGCTCTCTTATTATCAGTAGAAGAATACTTAACACATGAGCTACACTTTTAGTGAATTTCTAAGTATATAATACAATAATGTTAACTATAGGCACTATACTGTACAATAGATCTCTAGGACTTATTTATCTTGTATAACCAAAACTTTGTACCCTTTGGCTAATATCTGTCTGTTTTCCCCTCCTCCCCATCCCCTGGCAACCACTATTCCATTGTGTGCTTCTTTGAGTTTGACAATTTTAGATTTTTCATATAAGTAGTATCATGTAGTATTTGCTCATCTGTGCCTGTCTTATTTTACTTGGCATAATGTCCTCCAACTTTATCCATGCTGTTGCACCTGGCATGATTTCCTTTTTAGGTCAGATAATACATACATACATATATATACATATATATATGTGTGTATATATATATACATATATATATGTGTGTATATATATATACATATATACATATATATGTGTGTGTATATATACATATATACGTGTGTATATATACATATATATGTGTGTATATATACATATATATGTATATATGTGTGTATATATACATATATATGTATATATGTGTGTATATATACATATATATGTATATATGTGTGTATATATACATATATATGTATATATGTGTGTATATATACATATATATGTATATATGTGTATATATACATATATATGTATATATGTGTGTATATATACATATATATGTATATGTGTGTATATATACATATATATGTATATGTGTGTATATATACACATATATGTATATGTGTGTATATATACACATATATGTATATGTGTGTATATATACATATATGTATATATATATACACACACACACATATACATATACACACATGTATATCATATATATACATATATATAATGTGATTATATATATTACATTTTTAATCTACTCATCTGTTGATGGACATTTAGCTTGCTTCCCCAACTTGGCTATTGTGAATAATACTGCAATGAACATTGGAGTACAACTATCTCTTTGAGATCCTGATTTTAATTCCTTTGGATATACACCCAGAAGTAGGATTAGAAAATTCTATGCATATCTTCCTGGTATTTTTGCTTCTATTTATTTCTTAACTTTTGGGGAGGTTTCTGTTTTAGAAACAGAAGTTGAAACATTAGGGATGCTTATCTGCAATTATTTTTTCCAGAAAATTGAGGTGTTATCTCTGTCCTTGCCCTCTGTGTAAATCAGTCTTCCTAGGGGCTGTCTTCCTAAGTGCCATTTCCAGCCTAGGCAGAAGTTTAGCATAACTGAAATGCATTCAATATGTTCCTCTTTAATATTACATCCCACTGTGCCACTTATTGTCTGTGCAACATAAAGGCAGTCACTTGACCTCCTTGGCTGCTGAATCATCATCTTTAAGTAGAAAGCTGTAAAAGATAAATGGGTCAGGTTCTTTTCATTACTAAGTTTTAAGATTCTGTGAGTTAAGTTTCCTTTGTCTTTTCAATCTTAGTTTCGTGTTCCAGCTTCTACAGCTCCTCTGAGTTTCCATTACCCCTCTATTCCAAAATACTGTCCTCATAGTGTTCCTTGGAGTCTTCCTAGACAATTTCCCTGAGGGCAAGGCAAGAACCATTTTCATGGTCATACTTGCCATTCCCTTCTCTGTATTCTTCCCATTTCCATATGAGAATATGCTTCTACACCAAAGAGTACTGAGTTATTGTTCTTGCTGCCTCACTATGGAAGCCCCATTGATTATCATGCTGTGTGTCTTGGGAAGAAAAATATAGCTGTGACTGTCATCATATCAGGCCAGACCTGGACCCTCAGCCAAGACAAGAGATTTTTAAAGATGGTGGAATCATAAGTACCCGAAGTGGATTGAATAGTGAGTATGACGTTTAGTCCTGCAATAACATAGTTTTGGATGTACTTAAAGATGTATAGAGAAATTCTCATCAAAGCATTTTCTGTGACAGTAAAAACTTAAAATTTATGTCCGACATTACAAGGCTGATCAATTCAATAAATTGCATAAAGGAGTTTGAGATTTAGATGAAGGATTTGAGCAGTCATTAAAATGTGTGAGCTAAAAGTGCTCAGATTGGATTTTTGTTTTAGAGAGATTACCCTTTGGTGATAAAAACAATGATTTGGAGAAGGGCGGGAACTAGAAAATGTAAGTGATACTGGTGGCCTTGACAATGTTGATGGAAGTGAATATGAAGAAGCATATTTGAAGACTTCAAGGAGAAAGAATTAGAAGGAATTCATGAATGACTGGATGTGGAAGTTGGGAGAAGGTTTCCACTAATCAGTCATATCACTGTTAAAGTCTTTCTACATCTTTTTCTCTTCTGGGTCCTTCATATATGAGGTTACATCACTCACAGCACAGCCTCAGAAAATGTTATCAGAGAGAAAATTTGTCTGCAGTGTCATCATCTCCCTTTTCAACATTCTAGCTTCCTTCTCTCTACATCTTCTCTGCCTTTAAATTTAGACATCAGCATACTCTGCAGTTGGTGAAATCTGAGAATACAGAATTGGGAGTCCATCAGGCTCACTTTTTAATTCACTTCTGCCATTTTCAAACCATGATATTAGACAAGTGACTTAACCTCATTAAGCCTCAGTTTTTATTTATGTAAGCTAGGATAATAGTGCATATTCCATAGGGTTATGATGAGTGAAATACATCATGTATTTATAAATTACCTAGCAATGTGCCTGGTCTAGAATATACTCTCAATAAACAATTGTTATTAACACAGTCTCATCCAGGAATAAAAGTAGATAGCTTTATACCTTCAAATTATTTAAAATCAGATGGTTTTCTCTCTCAGGGATATTTGCTTTTCATTTTTGTCTCTAACGATGAAATGACAGATTTTTAGTTCTATTAGATACAATTATACCAAAAGCCTTAGGTAGAGAAGCCATTTCTTTAAAAGCTGGATTTATTCAATACTTTGTTATCATATTCTCCCCAGTCTCCTTCACCTTTGTAGACACAATCAGTCAGCACAATCCTATAAACAAGTGAGAACTGTTCCTTCTCCTTAAGATTTCTGGTTTGTTTTTTGACCAGGCTGCTGCATCGGAGAGTGAAGGCTGAAAGAACCAACTTCCTCCTGGCTATGGGACCGTGGGAGAGAGATCTAAATTTTCTAAACCTCAGTTTTCTAATCCGTATTCTGAGAACAACAATAGAACACTGGGATGTTAAATTGGATAATGAATAATTGGATAAGTACTTAGCATGGGATATGCAATGTAGAAAACATTAAATAAAGGCTTACCTTTTTATTATTAATAGTATTACCTCTTCTAACTTTGTTGTATCACTTTACTCTTTCTTTCTCTATGGCTACATATTTTTGACAATAGATATTACACATTAGTTGAGCACCAGCCTTGTAGAAACATTCCCAAATATATGTTAAAATATAATGTTGCGAATAAGCTTGATGAAGAAATGTGAAATTTGCTCCCAGTTTTTCTCTATTGCCAATATTTTATCTTTAGGCTTTTGATTTGGAATAATTATTCTTTTATGTTTGCTATCTTCTCATTTATTATGACCATGTTTCCCTTTAAGTCCTTGATCATAAGTATAGTAGCTGCTTTAAAAGTCTTGTCTGATTATTTTCAGTTCTGGGTCATCTTGAGATCAGTCTCCATTAATTAATTAATTACCTTCCCACCACCACTTGGGAATCGTATACATTTTTTTCTTCATATATAAAGTAGTTTTGGTTTGTGCCCTGAAAATATGTATATATATGTAAAGTAATTTTGGTTTGTGCCCTGAATATATATATTCAGGGTACAATAATGATTGAATTTATGTGTGTGTGTGTGTAAGCATTATTTATTATAGCAAAACAATGTAGGACAGAATGGGTTCTTTTCCCCTTCTCCCTTCAACTCCTTGCTGGCTATAACATACTAAGCTCCTTTTGGGACTAGGCACAGACCAAGCCAGGGTAATTTTATTTCTTAAGCAGGTATTACTTGACTAAATTCAAACTTCAAATTGAATTCTAGGATTCTTGTTTTTCTTTCCAGCTTTAGCTAAGCTACTTGGGGTCTTCCTTGAATATGTGTGGTTCAGGGATCAGTTAGAAATGTGGGAAGAGTTTAAATACAAAAATTAAAGTTTTCCCTTTCTAGGATTCTCTCTCCCACTTTCTAGATGTTGTGACCACCCAGACCCTTTCCTCCGGCTTTCCTAGATGGCTTTTTGAGCCAGTATGACTGAGAGGTGTGTATCTGAACTCCAGTTACTCCTACGTTACAGACTGGAGTCTGCCCTCAGCCTAAAAACTCGTAAAAATAAGAAACTAACCCTATATGCTGTCATCATCTTTCAAATATCAACTTCTGGCCAGGCGCGATGGCTCACGCCTGTAATCCCAGCACTTTGGGAGGCTGAGGCGGGCGGATCACGAGATCAGGAGTTCAAGACCAGCCTGGCCAACATGGTGAAACCCCATCTCTACTAAAAATACAAAAATTAGCTGGGCATGGTAGCAGACACCTGTAATCCCAGCTATTCGGGAGGCTGAGGCAGGAGAATCGCTTGAACCTGGGAGGCAGAGATTGCAGTGAGCCAAGATTGCACCACTGCACCACAGCCTGGGCAACAAGAGCAAAACTCCGTCTCAAAAAAATATATATCAACTCTGCCTTTTACAATTTGCCTGCTTTTGGTCACTAGTATTCCCTTCATGTATTTACATTTTGTATATTGTCAAGAATTCCTAGTTGTTACCTATATGAGGGTGGGTCTGATATGAGCTGCTTAGCCTTGCTGAAAATTGAATTCCCTAGTAATTATTTATATGTTCCAAACAGAATAAAAGTCTACATTGACTATTGTAAAGAGAAGTGAAAATCACTCACATTTTATCACTCTAAAAGTTCACATTTCCCTCACTGTAGTTCTTTCCACTTCTTGTCCATGAATATACTTTTAATTCATTCATAAGATTTCTATAAAATTATTATACTGTTGTCTCAAATATGCCATTTTGATTCTGTGTTTCACTGCCTATAACACAGGCCATGATGGGCATTTTCACTCCTGTTTTACAAATAGAGAAACATAGGTATGTACAGTATAAGTAATTTCTCTAAGGTTGTACAGTAAATCAGAAATTTGAATGCAGACATTCTGATCTTACATTGGCTATTCTAACAACAAATAAGGTTAACACACAGAGAGACAGAGACAGAGAGCACACACACAAAATTCTCTTTTTTGAATTTTACAAAGGGGATTATAATTCTGTGCTTATTTCATTCTAAGATTTATAGCCATGCTTATGAGCTTCTTGAAGCATGAGGGTAAGAGAGACCAAACAGGACAAGGCTTACTCTAATTCCAAGTACTTGAAATTCAGTTTCAAAAAACCCGTTACTTTTCCGAAACATCCACAAAGTAACTTCTTTAAAAAGTTAACTTGGCTGGTGTTTCTTTACCTGTCCATTGCTGGTATCGAGTTTCCAAAAACTAATATACTGCATGCTTCCTACACACAAGCGAATTCCAAAAGGAGCGGTCAGTGCCCACACATAGGGGATAGATTCCCAGCAGGGTGTATGTGTCTTGAATCTGTGCTTTTTTTAATGTGTGGGATTTGGAAAAAAGAATGTTGAAAATTTCTTTTCCACCATAACAGTTTAGGACTTTAAGTCATGTAGAACTGAGACAGCTATGTGCCATGCAATATAAACACGAGTGCCAGGGCAGCCCATACTTTACCAATCTTAGCATGTCTTGAAAAATGCATTCGTTTGGAGATATTGGTTCAAGACTTTATTATCCTCCGAGGCTTTTCTTGTAGAGAAACATACCCTTGGCTTTCCTAGGTGGTATGTTAGACCACCTTCTGTCAGGGAGAGTTAGACTGCTGAATAGTCAGTGCTGAGATGAGAGGTTGTTGCCGGCTCTTTCTTGTCATGTTTAACCTAATCTTGTTTGATATTTCTTACAGAAAATTATATGTATATAAAATATCAGGCTATGAGATTCTTAGAATAGTAATCATACTTACTCTAATATCCCTTAGACTTTCTATAATGTTCTGTACACAATAAATATTTCAGAACTTCTTAGATGCCATTGAAATATAAAATCTGGAAAATGTTTGAATATACTCTCACCATCAAATTGAGGACCATGAGAAGTGTACCTTCGAATCCAACAGGTAAAGAAAAAATGAAACAAGAATGTTTACTGCCTACGAACTCATACTAAACTTTGTATCTATAAAAATCTTTATCAGTGCACCTTAGGTATTTTTAAGCCAAACATAGCATACTGCCTTAAAAGAAAATTTTTACATTTTTAGCATGGAATACTATTAGCATAGCATAGAACAGATCAGCATGGAAACTTTTAAGTTTTAAGCATAGGGTAATACTGTCTAAAAAGAAAAACATTTTGGTTTGATATCTCAGCCATTTTCCAGTGGGGAAAAATGAAAGACTTCACCACATATTGATATGTTAAAAGACATGCAAATGACTTGATAAATTACATGCCATAAACAGTTTGAAAGAAAAGGAGACTATAAAATCAGATATCAATAATACATCACCACTCCAAAACAGTATCTATGCCTAAAAATAGCAATTTTCAGTGTATTCCTAGTAACAGAATTCCTAAAATATGCTCCTAGGGAAATAATACTAGCAAATATTTTCAGGAAGCAATGCTTACTGTAGCTTCCTCCTTGAGACTCACAGTACGTATTATTATATTAGAGGCTTTAAGAAGACCCATTCAGCCCATGACTATGGAAACAAGTTTTATTTTGTGAGGTAGTGTAGTAAAAGAAGATGGAATCTGAATTCAGGCAGAGTGGGTTCTCATCCTGGCTCAGTTACTTATTTGTGTAAACTTAAGTGACAATCTGTGAGTCTCTCAGTTTCATCATCTATAAAATGGGAAACAATTGTTACTTTAGGAGGATCTCTCCAGCCCAGGAGGCAGATGTTGCAGTGAGCCAAGATCATGCCACTGCACTCCAGCCTGGGCAACAGAGCCAGACCCTCAAAAAAAAAATCAAAGATATGTTATAGGATGGAGTAGTTCAAATAGCCTCTGACTGAGATGCCATCTTGCAATTGGGCAGATATGATTCCAGATCAGGAGTTCAGTGTAGGTTTGGGTGAAGACCAATAAGGAATCAGAGAGACGTCTGTTAGACCTATCACTCTGTGACCATGGGCAGGTAGTTAACCACACTGAGCCTTGATTTCCATGTGTAGATAACCTGTGAAATACTGCTTACTTGCTGTGACACCTAAATAAAATAATATATAGTGATGCCTATAATATCAGTATCAATCATAACAATTATCGTGTTGCTAAGAAATACAATTTACTAAATATTTTAATTTATGGTGCAAAATGTTTTTTTCTGGATTAAAAATCCTTCAGCCACACAACTCCAAAGTGAGTTTTAAATTACATTACCTTTTCAAATTGTGTAACATCCTGAGCCTCAATTATAAATAAGTTCTACCACTCCAAGCATCCTACAGTCTTCGTAATTGATTTGCAAAATTACATGATATAGTTATACAAATATTCAATTTATTAAAAAATTATATCTTAAATGTTAAATGTAAGATAAATTTCAATCTTGAATTTAAGTGTTCTCATTATATGAACATAATAATAATAATAGCAATAGTAATAGCTCCCTCCCATATTCACTGAGCACTTATTATGTGCTAGGCAGAGAACGTCAAGAAGTTTATTTCCTTTCTAATCCTCATAACCAGTGAACTAAGACAGTATTATTAGCTGCTTTTTACAAAATGGAAAGGATAACTCAAAGAAGGCAGGTAACTGGCCATGTTTACATATATTTATGTGACAGAGCTGATATTTTTAGCCCAGTTCTGAGTCTCTTCCCTCCACATCTGAAGGATCTGCCTGTTCATTAGACCGAGATGCATTACATCAAGACCAAGAAATTCAGTTGAAAGAAAAATCTATGCGAGAGTTTCATCAATAAGACAATCTAAACATAAATCAGCTTTGAAAAATGGAGGAAATTTTGTTCTTGAGAGGTGGGATTTGGAAGCACAGAGATGAGAAGGATTGTTGCCAACTGAACTGTCTCTCCCCAAAATTCGTATATTGAAGTCTCCATCCCCAGTACCTCAGAATGTAACCAAATTTTCAAATAAGGTCTTTACCAAGGTGACTAAGTTACAAGGAGGCCATTAGAGTGGGGTCCTAATCCAGCATGACTGGTGTCCTTATAAGAAAAGAGAGAGACATAAGGGATTGCCCACAAAAAGAGAAAAGACCATGTGAGAACTCAGAGTCAAGGGGGGCACCTGCAAGCTCAGGAGAGGGGCCCAGGGACAACCGGACCTTCTGGCACCTTGATTTTCAACTTCCAGCCTCCAGAACACAAATGTCTGTTGTTGAAGCCATGCAGTCTGTGGTATTTTGTTATGACAGCCCTAGCAAACTAACACACAGAAGGTTCATAAGATGTGGTGACAATTGTGACCAAAAGCACATCAAAAAGACACCAAAGTGTGCAAAAATACCAAAACACCAAAAAAAAAAAAAATAGTGGTAAAATGTATTTATGTTTAACTGGAGTATTGAGAATGAATTGGGAGATAGCTGCCACATGTTGGGTCTAAATGACTAAGGACTTAAATTCAAGGCTGCAGGACAGAGGCTTTACCCAGTAGCTAACTGGGAGCCTCTGAGAGTTTATGAGGAATAGAACAGCATGATCAGAGCTAAGATTCAGGGAATTTAAATTATTAATCAGTTGTAGAGCATGGTATGGTTTGTAGTAAAAAAAGAAAAGGTGAACAAGCAACTTGAAAAGCTATAGCAAAAATACAAAAAAAAAAAAAAAAAAAAAAGAAGAGGTAGTTCAGGGAATCTGAGTGACAGTAACAATTAACATGAGGAGACAGAGACAAAGAAACATGAAACAGCAGTAATGGAACCTGACATTAAAAAAATTTCCAAAACTGTCCAATTGGCAGAACTTAACTTTAAAGTATATTACTTTTTTCCCCCCTTTTTAAAATTACACAAATCCTTAAAATATGGGATCGGTTTCAACCTGTTGTAGTTAAGTCCTCTTGCAGGTCATTACTTGGGTGTAATTTTCCCTCCTTGATTTGTTTTTGAGGAGGAACAAAAGAGAAAGGGCATCTGAGTCCCCAGTTCCATATTTCAGAAAGGTTTCTCCCTGCAAAGTTAAACATCTGCTTCCCATCAGTCGCAGATGTGGCACTGTTTTGCAGCGCGGTCAGGGGATGAAATGCAGCACACTCAAGTCTAGCATCTCATTCATCGGGAGCTTCCCGACAATCTTCCAAGCATAGACAAAGTACCTCAAATGACACCTCCCCATTCTTCCTCCTTTTCATGTGGGCCTGACAGTGTCTGGGCTCCGAGACTTCGAGTATTATTCCTGCCTACCTTTCAATGGATTTCTTGAGATCTTATTGAATTCCAGGCCCTGTCTTCAAAATAGGGGAGTAAGTGTTAAGAGTGAGAAAGGAGACTAATTCCATTTGCAGGGCAATCTAAGAGCATCTCTAGCTAGCCTCTTTCATTCCAAGCGTGATTAGCATAAACTTTCTGCACAAAATAAAATGAGGATAACACGGGACAGAAGAAAATTAAACTTTAGCAGGAAACAGAGTATCCTATTCAGTAAATTTTACTTACTTTCTCAGCAACAATGAGCAGTCACAAAGCTACAAGATCACTAATCCATAATCAACACCATCCATATAAGTCTTTCAGATTGGAGGGAAGCATTGGCTCCTTAACCCCGAACCTCTGGGAGTAGACACTACTTCTATTTATCACAGGCCTAAAGGATCACTCCCATTGTTCCTATTCATAGGAAACTTGGAGGAAAACAACTTTCCCTGAAACTTGTTGGCTGAACAAGTGACTACTTAATCAAGTAGATCTGCAGATATGTATTAAGTGTCTTCTATGAGCTATTTTAGGTGGTGAGAAAAGCATAAAAATCCTCGCCATGTTGGCACTTTGATTCCAGTGGGGAACATTGACAATAAATTTTTTAAAACATACAATATATTATATGAAATGAATAACATACAATATTTAATAATACATTACATTAATATATTGTGATATATTATTAATATAATTATAATTATAAATTATACAATATAATTATGGTAATATTAATATGACATACAATATAATATTTTGTTATACATATTATATAATATATTGTATGTTTTATTGTCAATAATATATAATGTTATATACAATATATGTTATATGTAATATATAGTATGTTAAATATATACAACATACAATATGTACTACATACCATATATTACACATATTGTATAGAATATGTATATATACATATTATATATGTATACATATTATACATTATATAATAGGCATTATACAAAACATATTGTATAATAATAGGTATTATACAAAACATATAGAATATGTATATATACATATTTTTGTTTTGTATAATACCTATTATACAATGTTTTGTATAATACCTATTATATAATGGTATATATATTATGTATATATATCACATATAATTATACATATATTATATATGGTATATATAATTATAATATGTATTGTATATATAATACACTATGTATTATATATTATTGTATATATAATACAATATGTATTACAATATCTATTATTGTATATTATTGTATATATAATACAATATGTATATACAATAATACGTTAGAGTGATAAGTGATATGTGGAAAAATAAAGCTAACTATAGAAGTAGGAAGTGTTGGGGAATGGTTTGCATTTTCCTATGGGGTATTCACAGTCATCCTCGCTGAAAAGATAAAGGGGTGGAAGGTTGGGCAAAGCAAGTATCCCAGAGAAATATATTCCAGGGAGACGGAGGAGCAAGGGCAAAAACCACGAGCATGTGTGGGGGTTGATAAAGCAGCTGGAGTGGAGTGAGGGAATCCTGGAGGGTGCAAGATAAGACACCACCCAGGGACCAGAGGATGAAGACGTTACCAGGCATTGAGCTTTTGCAATCAAGGAGATGGGGAGTCTCCAAGGGTTTGAGCACATCGGTGGCATCATATCACTGAAGTTTTGGCATGTTCGTGCTGACTGCTGTGTTGAGAATAGACTATAATATTGGGCTTTAGGATGGATTAATATTGGCAAAGATCTCCTAAAATTGATGACAGGTATATAAGGCAAGTGGACCTAAAACAATGCAAAAAGAGAAGGATTTGGAGCAAAAATAAAACTCATTTTGAATCAAAGTATAACATGTGAGTATTCTATACAAAAAGTTCTTGAGTTTAATTGTGCAGATATGAAAATGCGATACATCTTTGCACTTCAGCGTTTGTTCTTGCTACTCTGTTTCCTAAGACCAGTGAGCCACATTCTTCTCTTCTCTCAACTAGTAAAATGATTTGTGCTCCTTTACTTTTTGCTTAGCTTTGGAAAGGAGTTTCCACTTCTTGAAAGTCGATAGTGTTTTTTTTTTCCACAATTAATGCTGAGTAACGGATTTCAGACCATCTGGGCAACCTCGATTATGCTATCATTGCATATCCCACAGGCTTGTTATGATTAGGGAAGGCGAAGGGAAACACAGTACATCCCGAGTACGTGGGCTATACTTAATTTTAAAGAAAAAAATGTTATATCATCACATATAACATCTGGTGGAATTCAAGATTAAGTTACAAATGGTTTTGAAGGCCAATTATTAGACAAGTGATACCCATTGAAACTAGGCTGTGGTTTTACTACCTGGTAGAGTTTTACTGATTGCTGTAAATCAGTACTTACTTATCTCACTTACCATGGGATCTTTAACATGCATTACATTTAGATTGAGCTAAAAGGGCAGATCGTGGTTTTTTGTTTAGAGTGAAATGGAAGTACAAAGTATAGAAGTGATAAAAGGGTAATGATTACTTCCTATATCGACATTGATTTCCCATCAGGGAAATGTAATGTGTCATATTTGATACCCAAGTACCTAGGTATTTACATTAATAATAACAACAGTAACAGCTATTATTTATTGTACCCAAAATTTTACAAGCCTTGCATTTCTTCCTCAGACTCTATCTCCATTTATCAAATGAGTAAATTCAGGCTTCAAAAAGGTTTAGGCAACTTACCAGCATTCAAACAAACTGAGTCACGGAACCACAATTCAAACCAAGGCCTCCTGATCCATAGCTGCCACCTGTAAACCTTACATTATGCTAAATTCATTTACATTGCTCTGCAATGTACATTACTATCCATATGCCATAGTAAACCTTATAGAACAGAAAATGTTTAATCTTGTCAATTTACTCCTCTCTATCCTGACATTATATTTCTTGCATTTCCCAGTTACAGTTTGGAACAAACAACTTTCCCAGTTCCTCATGCATGGATAAAAACATAAATTATGCTGTGTTCTCTGGCGACTCCTAGTTCAATGATATCTTGCTGCCACCAAACTGGCCTTTATCCATACAAATCCACTTTTACATAAAGAATTTTAAAGAAGAATAGCAACTCATCTCTGCCTATTTACATTTTTATGAGTATGAAATATATTCCCAAAACTTCTATGTTCTAGAAAACATAGAAGTATAAACATTTACTTTGCATTCCTTTTTAGTAGTGACTCTTATTTTTAAAAAGCCCCGAATCAATGACAGGACAAGAGACATAAGCAATGCCCTTTCTACCTTCTGGGTTTTGTATATCTAAACTCAGTGGCATAATTTATTGAATATTAGTGACTTCAAAAATATATTGGATTCTATTATTCTATATTTCAGCTGGTAACCATAAAGCAAAAGGCTGAAATGTTCTTTCTTTTGGTAGCTGGACCTTTTAAGAGTTGATACAACTTTTTTTTTTTAATGCAGTAGTCTCAGTCCTCAAAAATCACAGCAAATCAACTCTGATTCAGAAGCCATTTAAGGGGTCTTGATATTTCAAGAAATTCCATAATAAATGTATGTTTTTAAAAAAGTAGAAAGAGCGTTTGCAAGAAACATGACAACTCCTGAAGAGAAAGTGAAAATATTTTGTAAATTTAGCTAAAGTATAGGGTTTGCACAGTGAGATACCATCTCACACCAGTTAGAATGGCCATCATTAAAAAAGCAGGAAACAACAGGTGCTGGAGAGGATGTGGAGAAATAGGAACACTTTTACACTGTTGGTGGGACTGTAAACTAGTTCAACCATTGTGGAAGTCAGTGTGGTGATTCCTCAGGGATCTAGAACTAGAAATACCATTTGACCCAGCCATCCCATTACTGGGTATATACCCAAAGGACTATAAATCATGCTGCTATAAAGACACATGCACACGTATGTTTATTGCGGCACTATTCACAATAGCAAAGAGTTGGAACCAACCCAAATGTCCAACAACAATAGACTGGATTAAGAAAATGTGGCACATATACACCATGGAATACTATGCAGCCATAAAAAATGATGAGTTCATGTCCTTTGTAGGGACATGGATGAAACTGGAAAACATCATTCTCAGTAAACTATCGCAAGGACGAAAAACCAAACACCGCATGTTCTCACTCATAGGTGGGAATTGAACAATGAGAACTCATGGACACAGGAAGGGGAACATCACACTCCGGGGACTGTTGTGGGGTGGGGGGAGGGGGGAGGGACAGCATTAGGAGATACACCTAATGCTAAATGACGAGTTAATGGGTGCAGGAAATCAACATGGCACATGGATACATATGTAACAAACCTGCACATTGTGCACATGTACCCTAAAACCTGAAGTATAATAAAAAAAAAAAAAGTATAGGGTTTGACTTCTGACTTTACATTTACTGCTTATATGGAGGGAACGCCAGTCCTATTCTGTTGCATGGCTATTGTAAAGCCGATACAAGCGGGTGGAACTGAAAAGACTTAGGGAACTCTAAAGCTATTTCGTGTGTTAGTGACGATAATAACTTAGGTTTCAACCTCCATTGTCTCTTGAAAATACATATTTTAAATGAAATTTTTTAAAAATGAGGCACAGCTCAACACAAAATCCTCAGCCAAATAGAAAGAGCTTGGCTAAGAACTAAACCACACTTATTTCTATTGACTTTCACTTTCTCATCAATAGAGTTCTTATTTCTTATCACTGCCATATCATTATCATAATAAATGCTTTTAAAATAATTATGTATGTTCAGTTTTATTCAATTATGTTATTTTTCATTAGAAGCATACAAAATGCATTTAAAAGGAAAACAAGCAGAAACACCAAATAAACAACACATAAGACATTTAACCCAGACAATGAAGAGTACAAATTAAACACAAATTTAAATAACTCATTTACGTAATTTACATATCCTCTCAATGTTCGATATTGTCAGAATAGACCTCTCAGAATCTTTCATGGATGCAATCTAATGATAAAAAAAAACTCTTAAAAATTGCCCCAAAGAAAAATAAAAGTGTCTTTTCAAGTTAGTATTTGTGGTCCCTATAGTGATATTAGTTCTTATTTTATTTGCTTATAATTTTATTTTATCTTGGCTTGTTTTTAGAGATGGGATCTTGCTCTGTCACCCAAGCTGGAGTGCAGTGACATAATCACAGTTCCCTGCAGCCTTGATTTCTGGGTCCCAGGTGATCCTCCCACCTCAGCCTCCCAAGTAGTTGGAACCATGTGGTAGCGGTATGCCCAGCTAATTTTGTTTATTTTGAAGAGATGGGGGTCTCATTATGTTTCCCAAGCTTGTTTCAAACTGGGCTCAGGTGATCCTCCCATCTCAGCCTCCCAAAGTGCTGGGATTATCAGTGTCAACCACTGTGCCCAGCCAATTTACTTATAATCTTGTTTTTATTTATCTGTTAAATGCTGTGCTGAGTTCTGAGAATATGGAATTGAAGAAAGAGGGATCTCTGCAGAAAAAGTTCTGTTTTCCAGGGATGACAAATGGTAATACAACACAACTATATGAAATAAGCATAATAAACTGAGTAAAAGAAATCTACTACGAAAGATGCTTTGTACCTTTGTGTTTGTACTATATCCTCGTCTTTAGTAATACTGTATGGTTTTCATCATTTTGTGCCTTTTGAAAAGACTGTGATAGTTGGACATAGGTTAGAAACATTCACAATTAACTCTCTGCAGCATTTGAGCTATGTGTAACCATTTTTACATTCAAATATGGTTATCATTCCCTTATGAAGTTATTGGTATTACTGCAAGTTACTTCTATGGATAACAGCTCCTTCCATCTCTTTAAAAAGCAATTTGTCCAAAATGTAAGGAAGAAAAAGCACATAAGAGATTAATGATTACTAGAAAGTGTCAGTGAGTCATAGTTTATGCGCATCCAGCTCAAGTGGAGGCAGGTGTCTTGGATACTGGGCACCTCACCTTGAACCCCAATTCCATCCAATCACCAGGGAGGCAGTATTTCACACCTTGATGGCAGCATCCATGGAAAATGTGACACAATTTGATTACTTCCCCTTGAACAGTATTACGGTAAAAGAATGCAGTTTATGACACTTCATTGAGAAATAATTTAATGATTCCTACCTTCTCAAATGTCTTTTACCCTTTATTGTTATGTAGACCTCCTAGATGAGCTGTGCAGTTATGACTATTTTTCAAGAGCAGAGTAAAAGCAAGAAAAAGTAAAACCAAATTGGATTTAGGTCTTCACTAAAATGCCTGATTCACCCTCAGTTTCAGTCACTTTCATAGTACTCTTGAGTAGCTACCATTCCTTTTGCCCACAGGTGACTTAAACTCTGAGGTGCAATCAGGAAGGTACATTATTAACTGTGGTGGGTGACTTCGCCTGTTCTGGGGAAACTAGATACAAACTCCTGGGTACTATTAGGGCCTCTGTGGGTTACCATAGTGAATTCCAACTAACAATGTATATTAGTCTGTTTTCACGCTGCTGATAAAGACATACCTAAGACTAGGTAATTTATAAAGAAAAATAGGTTTAATGGACTCACAGTTCCACGTGGCTGGGGAGGCCTCAAAATCATGGCAGCAAGCAAAGAGAGAATGAGAACGAAGCGAAAGGGGTTTCTCCTTATAAAACTATCAGCTCTCATGAGACTTATTCACTACCACAAGAACAGTATGGGGGAACCGCCCCCATGATTCAATTATCTCCCACCAGGTCCCTCCCACAACATGTGGGAATTATGGGAGCTACAATTCAAGATGAGATTTGGGTGGGGACACAACCAAATCATATCACAATATGTGGCAAAATTCATTCACCTGGTACCTTGTCTTACACACAGCACAAGATCAGTACTGCAGAAATCCCAAGAGCGAGCCCCACCGATTGCAAATACTAATGCACTTAAACGTACTCCCGCTTTTCAAATACCCATGCAAATGAAAGTGCATGATTTAGCTTGAGCTCCCTAGTTTTCCTGGATAGCAGCAGAAACCTGCTTTGCTGCACAGTGGCTAAGTAGAAGAGCTGCTTCTCTTCCTAGTCCCAGTCTTGGGTACATGTTAGTCGAAAATCCCAGCTGTGTTCTACATAAAGAGCATCATCATATTTCTTCACCTATGTGATACCAGCCCCATAAGCTATTTTGGGCCGAAGGGTTTGTGATTATAACACAGGATGTTATATTTTAGTTGCCAAGTGATGCACTTTTTATGAAAAAAATTACTAGAAAATTTTTCATTTTCTCAGAAACACACATGCACCTCTTAGGATATGCCTGATATTCCATTTAAGGAGAAGAAAAGTGTGATACCCACAGTGTGCATTTGAACAGAAAGAGGAAATTCAGTTATTTTCTTCTTGAACTAATATGCTCAATGTAGTGACTACAACTTAAGTGGAAGAGGATAGACATGATTAGTATCCTGTACCCACAAATGACACAACTGAAGCACCTACAGTTGATTGAAACAACCCAGACAAATAAATATTTTCAGGATTGAGGTTTGAATGCAAGTCCAATGTTCACACTTCCTGGCTTTCAGGGGCTGCCCCAATCATTTTGTACTTTAAATCCTGTTAGAACTTGAATGCACACACACATTAAGGGCTTAACAAGTAAGTTTTGTTCTTCAGTTCAATTAGAATGTTGTCAAACTTATAAAACTTCACATTAAACTGGTTAAGTGATAAGCCAATGAGCCTTGTTATTTTATGTGTCAATAAGTCTCAGGTAGGGCAGATCCAGGACTGAATAATTCAGTGGATCAAAGATGTCAAAGACCGATCACTTCCCTCTTTGCTCTGCCATCCTCACCCTACTGGCGGTGTCCTTGGCTTGTCCCCGTTAGCACTGCAACACAGTTGCTAAGGGTCCAGGCATCACAAGCAGACACAGCAATAACCAGCAGGGGCAGGCGAGGCTTCTTTTGTGATGCCTTCTCTTACTTAGCCACACATCCTTCCTAGAAACTCCTCAGCACACTTCCTCACACTTCACATGGACCACAATTGTACACATCATTTCTTAATCAGAGCAGATGAGAAAAATGGAATTAATTTTGCTTGTAAGGAGTAAAAAAGGAGACGGTTGTTGTATTTAACCAACAATATCTGCTATATTCTTTCAATTTCTAATGTAGTTGGCCTATGCACAGTGATATTAATTATGAAAGGGTTGAAAGAGATGTTAATGAGGTTAATTAGAAGGAGAGTTCAGCCTTAAATTTAAAATGTACATGGGGATGGAGACAGAAAGATATTAAGGATACAGTGAATCCATTAATATACAAATACACACATAAATATACCCACATAAGTAAATTTGTCAATTAAATATACAATTAAAAACAATATTTTAAATATACAGGTAAAACATGCCGAATATCAAACTAGTCTAACTATTGGAATGACATGAATTAAAAAGTCATATTTTCTAACAGATACAAATGGTAGGAAAGTTATTTTTTGTTTCGTTTATTCATTTGTTTTTGTTTGTTTATATTTGGGCTATCTCCCATGAGATTTCTTGAGACCTTTGCTAACTAGAACTTTCAAAGACCAAGGAATACAAAAAGCAGTATTTAATGTCCAGGTGAATGATTATATTTTCTCATTACATTTTATTTACCAAGCTTCATCGTATCAATTTAGGATGCGAGAAGACTTCAGACGCCGCTCTCAAAATCACCAGCAGTGAAGTAGATAGCAGATACAGAAACAACAAGTAATGGCCTGGCTTCTAAAAACAGAAAGAGAAGATTTATAGCCTCTATAAAGTCAGCGTGACTCAGGGCCAAGTTCATTCTGCATCCATCCCCCCACTTGCTCTTGTCACAGGAGAATGAGCCGAGGACCGCTTTTGCCAGCAATCTCATCTGCAGCATTCCAGTAGCCCCTGCCAGACCTGGCAAGGGTATTGAGAGGCACCCTCCTTTTTTCAAGAAGCAGAGACAGAATCAGGCCAACTCCACAGGTCACACATGAGCTGCTCTTGTCTGCAAATGAGCTGCTTGATTGGTGCTTAGAAGGTGCTGGCTCTTCCTGACCCAGTGATGGGTCTCTACAAGCCATCTCTCACCTCACCTGAAACGTGGGTGCTTCCTCAAATTCCTCACAAGAAAACATTGATACTTAGTGTTCTATACCTATACTCAGTCTTAGAAATGAATATCCCGGTTTGACTCGCCTGCAGAACAGCTTTCACCAATCATTACCAATCTCAGCACATCACCACCTCTTCCTATAACTCCAGGAGGTTCACATAAACATAAGAAAATCAAGTTTTATGCTACTAATCCAGACTAAATCATTTCTCCCTCTGGGAAAGCAAGCAAGCAGAATTGGTCTAAATGAACTATAAAAAATCTTCAGTTATGAAAGAAAAACATACATAAACATACACCACACTGATAAAGAGATAGAAAAGTCTCTGCTCCTACTACTAATATAGCCTATCTTATCACAGGTCATTGAAATTTTACTTTAAAATATGTGTGTTGGGGGGTCAATGGATAGTCACAGTTATCAAAGTACAAAATTCTTTTTAGGGAAAATAAAATCTCTGTAGTTAGACATTTTTTCAGGGTCTGGTTCTCTGACCCATGATTAGACTGGGATGAGGACTGAGATCCTGTGAGCAAGTCCTTCATGTTCCTAAAGCCACCCTGAAGGCCTTTCCCAGGAGGACCCCACAGAAAGGTCCAGCCCTTGGTCAGGTGCAGTTATAAGTCCAGCCCTAATAACAAGCTGCCTGGGATCCAGGGCATTGAAATACCAGAAGATTGACAGAGCTGGAAGCCTGCTGGCAGTGGAGCAAGAAGGTTAACACCTTCACCTGCCTCTACGCTTGGTGGTATTGGTGGGGACAGTCTCCTTGCATAAGGATCCACAGAGGCTACTCCAGAGATCACAGGCATCACCTATCTGACCACAGATTTTAGACCTAAAACCAAGTCCCAGAAAGAACTGGGACTTGGGAAATGGGGCAGTCACCTGGGAGGGAGTCTGTCCCTTTGGAGTCCTCATGTCTATAGAGAGATACATAGGGCAATTTAGATAGTTGTTTCAGAAACCTGGGAGATAGATTTAATGATCTCTGGAGCTTCCATTCAGCTTTTTTTTTTTTTTTTTTTGAGACGGAGTCTCACTCTGTCGCCCAGGCTTGAGTGTAATGGCACAATCTCAGCTCACTGCAACCTCCACCTCCGAGTCCAAGAGATTCTCCTGCCTCAGCCTCCCGGGTAACTGGGAGTACAGGCATACATCACCACCCCTGGCTAATTTTTGTCTTTTTGGTAGAGGTGGGGTTTCACTATGTTAGCCAGGCTGGTCTCGAACTCCTGGCTGCAAATGATCTGCCTGCCTCGGCCTCTCAAAGTGCTGGGATTACAGGTGTGAGCCACCGCACCTGGCTAATATTCTAATAATTCTAATGAGTAGCTCTCATAGTAGAAACTAGGTATATACCAAAAAGATAGAAAATCAGTCTAATGAAGAGATATGTTCATTCCCATATTTATTGCAGCACTATTCACAATAACCAAGATTTGGAAGCAACCCAAGTGTCCATCAACAGACGAATGGATAAAGAAAATGTGGTACATATACAGAATGGAGTATAATTCAGCCATTAAAAAAAGTGAGATTCTGCCATTTGAAACCATAACTTATTTTATTTTTTTGAGATGGAGTTTTGCTCTTGTCACCCAGGCTGGAGTGCAGTGGCACAATCTTGGCTCACTGTAACATCCGCCTCCTGGGTTCAAGCAATTCTCCTGCCTCAGCCTCCCAAGTAGCTAGGATTACAGGCACCCACCACCATGCCTGGCTAATTTTTGTATTTTTAATAGAGACGGGTTTTCGCCATGTTGGTCAGGCTGGTCTCAAACTCCCGACCTCAGGTGATCCACTGGCATCAGCCTCCCAGAGTGCTGGGATTTATGGGTGTGAGCCACCATGCCAGGCTTTATTTACTTTTTAGAGAGAATCGTGTCATTTGGTTGAAAGCATATTGGTCTTTAGTTTCTAAATGACAGTTATTTAGCTTGGCATGGTTTCTACCAACATCCCAGTCATAATATCTTTAAAAAAAAAAAAGACCTTTTACCTCATCCTTCAATAAAGCAGTAAATTCATAATAATGTAACAACTCCAAATAACTAGACAAAAATTTGCTGAAATTGAAAAGAAATTTTATCAGACACAAGATGAATGAAATTGAATTGGAAGAAAAACTGGCTGTTTACACATGAAAAAGAAGAGTCCTACCTGAATAAAAGAGGGACTATACATATATCATATTCATGCCATTTTAACTACTCCCTAAGAAAAGCAAAATGGCTACCAATTTCAAAATTGGACAACCATTATTTTACTTTAAGGTAGTATTTCTTTGAAATGAAATGAAATCTGTGCATCTCTCCACTTCCCTGTCTTCCCAACTGCTACACTACTGCATCCGTTTGGGACTCTATTTCCGAGGGAAAGTGTTCAGAATAGGGATGGAGAGTGCATACAGCAGTGGTTGACTTAGTCATCATACCCTACAAAATGCATCCGTAATTAAAACACAGTCAATATCTTTGGAAAACGTCTATTTCAAAGTCATTAGATGAAGATATGTGTTCTATAGACTCAGGCAACAGGAGCATCTCTTACCTCAGTGTAGCATAGCTATGTCAGATGAAAGTTTACCATGTACAGGGTCCTCAACTGAGAGCTTGCTCTTTACTATCTTGGGAGTAGAAACAAGAGCATTCTATACAACCTGTCAGTCTGCAAACACTAAGTGATGTATTTCTCTTTATTTAAGGACAAGCGAGAATAAAAAGGAAAAACAACTAAATGGAGCCCAAAGGTAGAAGGACTTCAGAATAAGATAAAAGAAAAACCTCATATAAACCAAGGACATGACAGGTACAGTGGCTTACACCTGTAATTCCAGGACTTTGAGAGGCCAAGGCAGGCCGATTACTTGAGCCCAAGAGTTTGAGACCAGCCCAGGCAACATAGCAAGACCCCGTCTCTACAAAATATATAAAAATTAGGTGGGCATGGTGGTGCACACCTTTAGTCCCAGCTACTTGGGAGGCTGAGGTGGGAGGATTACCTGAACCCAGTAGGTGGAGGTTGCAGTAAGCCGAGGTCATGCCACTGCACTCCAGCCTGGGTAACAGAGTGAGACCTTGTCTCAGAAAAAAACACTCAAGTCAGACAAAAATATGCTTCTGAAAATCCTCAATAGGATGCAAGAATTGTCTTCTATAAGGCAAAAGTTGAAATCCATAAGTAAGCAGACAGACTACTGTTAACAAATAAAGTGAAATCAATAGACAAAATGAATTAGCAATAAAGGCAACAAGCCTAAATCCAAACAAAACAATACAGACACACACACACACACAAATCCAGAAGAGACAGGGAAGGATTGCATGGCAACTAAAAGTACAACAGCAAAATGAAAATCTGCATTGTAGACTTTTAAAAGCAGAAATGACATGCAAACATTCTGAATCAGTAATTTCAAACCAAACTTGATAAGCTTGTCTAAAATAAGGAGGAAAAGGACAGTGGTGAGAGGACAGATGATACTTATAGAAGCTAAGAATTACAGCTATTTCCAAGGATGAAAAAGAAAATGAGTAGTGGAATCACTAGCAAGAGAAGCACTAACCAAATCCATAATTAAATAGCATTTTCTGAAACTTAAACCTAAACACCTTAAAATGGAAATTAAACAGATTCTACCTGTTTTGAATAATATTAATGGAAATGAATCCACAGATGCACAAATTCTGACAAAATCTTGAATTATGAAGAAGAATGCCATTCCACAAAAGATTCTGCTGATAGCAATCAGAATTTCAGATTGAGTGCTTGGAAATAAATAAAATCCTCAAGGAGCTGGATGTTGCCAATATCACTCTTATTAGGAGCTGCAAAGTGTCACAATGGACCCATATTTCCACTTGCTCGTCTTAGATCATACAAATTAGCACATTTCAACACAACAGCCAATTTTCTATTTCCTTTCACCTACATAGACTTGACTTTGGGTCTATGACAAACCTCTCTCCAATAATTTTTAGCTGATAAACAACCTCCAGATATAGCTCTTCACTTTGGTTTTATTTTATTTGGATTTGGTTTTCAAACATCAAAACATCATGGGTTCAAAGTTTCCCTTGTGTGTCAAAGGTCACAAGATCCAGGATGCAGTAGTGGGATTTTCCTCAGACTGTTACTAATTAGCTGGAGACCACATGTTTCAGGGAAATAAAAACCAGAAAGAGCAGGAATTTATACTTAGCTTCAGGCAGTGAAGCATTAGATATGTTAGGTTGTATCCTCTATAAGAGGTATACCATGAAATACAGCTCAGTATGGATAATGGCTCTGTAAAGTTTTATTCTATTTGAAACAAATAGATTCTGAGTTTTAGTAGGAAAAAGGAGGGAGGCAATTATTTTTAAAAATTATAAACAGAGTTCATCATCAAAGCATAAGAAGAAATTTACACATACAATGTGATGAAAATTAGGTAAAAGGAATTATTAAAAGGTAAAAATGATTAAACTTTGCTGAAGTTTGAATGATATCAAGAATGATGAAACATTGTTGGATCCAGTGATTAGGAAGCAACTAACAACCATCTAAATGTGTAGTTTTTACACAAAGGAGGTGGTGCTGTTTGGAGATGAAGCTATTTTGCAAGAAGTACCAGATACAAACTTCTCCATTATGATATTTAATACCAAAAAATAGGTGAGAACTAGGCTGTAGCCTAAAGGGATATCAGAGAAAAAAAAATCAGAACCAAGCAAATATTTTGTGTGTGTATAGCTAAGAAGTCCATAGAAAGGGAAGGTTTAAATAACATTGTGGCTTTTTTTTTTTTTTGGACAGAGTCTTGCTCTGTTGCCCAGGCTGGAGTGCAGTGGCATGATCTTGGCTCACTGCAACCTCCACCTCCCAGGTTCAAGCAATTCTCCTGCAGGCCTCAGCCTCCTGAGTAGCTGAGATTACAGGTGCCTGCCACCATGCCCAGCTACCTTTTTGTGTTTTTAATAAAAACAGGGTTTCACCATGTTGGCCAGGCTGGTCTCCAACTCCTGACCTCAGGTGATCAACCTGCCTCTGTCTCCCAAAGTGCCTGGACTACAGGCGTGAGCCATCATGCCTGGCCCAAGATTGTGACTATTAATGGAACAAGGCACCATATGATTAATGAAGATACGCAAATTAAAAGAACAAATGAAGGAATGTGGTTTAAGCAAGGAAAGAAGACTGTTTCTTAAAAGATAGGGACAAAGGAAGATGAGATGGATGAAAATACAGATAATGTTGAGAATAAAAGAGTTGAGGAAGTTCTCATCAAGTTAGTCACAGACCTTTTACCCTTTCATTAACATTGAATATTAATCCAATCCATGTGCTGCAATTGAGGAGACATGGATTAGACAGCAACCTTAAAAACGTGGAAAAGGTTTAAATGGTCACAGAATAAAGTCAACTAGAGATGAATATGAAATCAACAAGAGATGAATTGTGACCTTCCTGGAATTGCATAGAATTAATCTTGAGTCAAATTAACATGATTTTATGGCAGTATCCAGAATTAGAAAATCATAAAAGGAAGAGGAGATAAAGTACAATGGAGGTTGCCTGGGGATATAAAACATGGGATTGATAAGGCGAGGACAGAGACATTTCTGAGGAAAGTTTTGTTGGCTTTTTTATGAGAGTTAGCATTTTTGTGTCATGACTAGCCACATGGTCCTGGCTGATAAGGCAGTTAAGTGGAGCTAGAATAAAAGAGACATGTAGGGAAGGCCTCAGGAGACTGGAAAGCACAATGGGAGCAGCAGAGACAGTCACCATCCAACAAATATCCATTGGATTCTGTGCATTTCTCCATGACAGCTTTTTGGAGGCCAAGTGATTTGTTCACTTCAAAAAACTGGGAACAGAAACGAAGTGCATCTCTTGCAGTGTGAGGCAGAAAAAGGTTGCTGTGTCTTCTCCATCCCAATCTTCCATTGTTGAAGTGTTTTTGGAAGCCATGTATGGATTGAAACAACAATGTTACAAGGTAGAAGGAGACTGGATCCCAGATGGAGACCCTGCCGACCCACACTGGATTTGTGTGAATGAGAAATAAGCTTCTGTTGTGTTAAACCACTGAGACTTAATTACTCTGAAAATGAATAGAATGCCTAGCATGTGTAATGGGGTGTAAAATACAAATGGAAAGGAGGTCATTCTCTGAGAGGGAATTTTCACATTCTGAGACCTTCTAAGTGGGCCAGTCTCTGATAATGATGAGATCTAAGATGTGGCCACACTTGGGACTGCATCATGAAGAGAGACAACAGAGATCAAAGGATCTAAGAAAATAAAGGAACATTGACCCCAGAATGCTATCAGGGTGTGAAGGATGAGTTTAATAGTTATGATTAAGAGAAAGACTGACTGCTTTGAAGGTACAAAGCAAGGTAAGATACTGCCCTTAAGGTTGGAAGAATGCGGTATCAATTCATGGCATAATCTTCAAAGAAAAAAAAGGTAGGGCAATTGTCTGCAAGTTACCATGGAGCCCAAATATGTCAATTCCTAGTCTTGTCCAGTGCCTTTAAGGTGGGAATGGAAGGGACTATATCAGAGAGAAGAAAAAGAAGTGGCAGTAGCATTAATGTTGGAAGCCTTTCAGCATTCTGATACCAAAGACCTCTGCCCATCAGGATTTAGTTGTGTACTGTTACCCCATGAAAAGTGAGTTTCTTCCAATGCCCAGGAAAGACCTGCACAGCTTTGAAAATACCCTAGACTAACTGGCATTCCCTCAAGTGGCCCATCTTTGTTTTTGTAGACATAATGCCTTGAGATCTAATATGGTTTTCCTATGTCCCTACCCAAATCTCACCTTGAACTGTAATAATACGCACGTGTCAAGGGTGGAGCCAGGTGGAAATAATTGATTCATTCGGGCCGTTTCCCCCATACTGTTCTCATGATAGTGAATAAGTCTCAAGAGGTCTGATGGCTTTATAAATGGGAGTTCTCCTGCACAAGCTCTCTTGCCTGCTGCCATGTAAGAAGTGCCTTTGCCCCTCCTTTCACCTTCCACCATGATTGTGAGGCCTACCCAGCCATGTGGAACTGTGAGTCCATTAAATGTCTTTTTCTTTATAAATTATGCAGTCTTGGGTAGGTCTTTATTAGCAGCATGAGAACTGATTAATGTAGGACCCTAAGTTGTATTCTAGTCCCTATGAAAAAGCCTCTTCGCTTGTTTTATTGTAGTCCTAATTGCCTGGGCTACCCGGCAACGTTTTGTGTATGTTTGAATCTTTTGCGTTGAGAACAAGGTAGCAACACTAAAAAAATGTTCTACATCCCCCGATGTAGAACAGAGATGATAACAGGGTAGCCCATCCATATTTAAAAAGATATGCATTCTCAAGTAGCATTCATTGGGATGTGTTCCTACATTTCCTCCTCAATTAGAAACCTATTCCTACATTGGGAAGGTTTCATTGTTGCTAATGTAGTTTGATCAGTGAATTAGCAGAGAAGAAAATAGGTAAGGCAGAGTATCTAAAAAGCAGGGTTTCTTCTTGACCTGAGGTCTGTGAACCATTTCAAATTGACTCAGGACCCTGTACATTGAGGGCATTATTATGTTTTCCTGAGGAGAATTCCCATAGCTCTCATCTGAGATTTAAGAGGATCTCTGGCCTATAAGTAGTTGAAAACAATCTGTCTGAAAGAAGCACTTTCGTCCATAGGTTACAATCATTAAATCATGGTTTAAAAAGATATCTAAGATATAGTCGATAATCAATTTTTCTTTTTCCCAAAGTAAACATAATTAATTCATTGATTATAGAGTAAGAAGTCACATGGGAGTTTGGGGTTCAGGATTTCTCCCTGCATGGATAACCCACTGCCATTCCTTACTCTTTCTCCATACACTCTCTATACCTGTGCACTGATACGAGTTGGCTGTGTCCCCACCCAAATCTCACCTTGAATTGTAGCCCCCATAATTCTCATGTGTTGTGGGAAGAACCCAGTGGGAGGTAATTGAATCATGGTGGGTCTTTCCCATGCTGTTCTCATGATAGTGAATATGTCTCATGAGATCTGATGGTTTTATAAAGGGGAGTTCTCCCGTATACGCTCTCCCTTGCCTGCTGCCATGTAAGGTGGGACTTTGCTCCTCACGCGCCTTCAGCCACAATTGTGAGGCCTCACCACTCATGTGGAACTGTGAGTCATTTAAGCCTCTTTCCTTTACAAATTACCCAGTCTTGAGTATGTCTTCATTAGCAGCATCAGAACAGATGAATGCAGGCACTGTTTTATTGTTATAAAATATACTCTCTCATCTCTGGTGATACTCCCCTGACTGGGGCAACTTCACTGGCACACACAATAAATCTTATAAACCCTGACAAAGTAAAAATATTACAAAATGAGAAGGTAGTGGGAAGAGTGGGAGGAAGATTAAGATTGTTAATCTCCTATGACATAGCACCAAGTCAACTGATGGAGTTCAAAAATAAAAAGATACACAGATTTTTAACTCTGTAATATTTTCATAATTACCTTTTTCTTAATATTAGAGCAGTGTTCACATCCTTGGCTGCCCATTGGAATCACCTGAGAGATTTCAGGAACACTAATACCTGAGTCTCATCCAGTGAGATTCTGATTTAATCGCTCTTAGGTGCAGACTGGGTTTTAAAGCATTCTCTGCTGATTCCAGTGTGCAGTCAAGGTTGAAAACTACTGCCTAAGAGGAATATGCTAAGAACTAATGTCACTGATGCACTGGTGTTTATGAAACAGGTATCCGTAGCCTAGAGATTGATGAAGCTTTATTTCCATTTTTCTTCTATTATGCACATGGAAAAATAAAGGTAATTATAAAGATATCTCCTGCATAGTAAATTTCCCTCTCTCTTTATAAATGCATCCACCCAACCATCTCTTTGTATGTATGCAGGGCGAGTTGTCAGGATGCACGTGAAATAGTAATGCTGAATTTGGGGAAATCAGGTTTTGTCTGCCTTGACTTCTCCTTCTCTGTTTGGAATTTGTATAATGAACATAAGTCACAATTTTTGAAAACAATACAATAATTTCTTGTAGAAACATGTTTTTTAAATAAAGCTTATGAAAATAAAAATAAGGCAAATTAAAATGTCAAAATAAAATTGAAGATTCCATGTATGTTTCTAGCTCATAGGACAGCTGATTTAGTTCCTAAAAACAGAAATGAAAATTTTTGCCTGCCAGGACTTATTTTATGTTTTATGGCTACTGGCAGATCGGTTTTCTGTTTTTTTTGTTTTTGTTTTTTTTTTTGTTTTTTTTCTTTTTTTGGAGACAGAGTCTTGCTCTGTCACCCAGGCTGGAGTGCAGTGGCACGATCTCGGCTCACTGCAATCTCTGCCTCCTGGGTTCACGCCATTCTCCTGCCTCAGCCTCCCGAGTAGCTGGGACTACAGGTGCCCGCCACCACGCCCGGCTAATTTTTTTGTATTTTTAGTAGAGACGGGGGTTTCACCGTGTTAGCCAGGATGGTCTCGATCTCCTGACCTTGTGATCCACCCACCTCGGCCTCCCAAAGTGCTGGGATTACAGGCTTGAGCCACCGCGCCCAGCCTTCTGTTATCTTTTTTACTGGAGGTGAGGCTGATGGGACAAACATTAAGTTTACTCTGTCAAAGAATGAATAATGTTGATTTTCACATGTGTGGGCAAAAGACTCAGGAGTGCTGATTAAAATAATAATAATAAAAACAGCATTTTATAATTACTAGAAGAAAATCTAGTGAAGTTGTGCCATCTCATTAGAAGAAGAAAAAAGATTGTCACTGCCTAGAAATGCTCAAATTTATCCTTGAAATAACTGAGTTGTTCCTACTCTCCCCCTTTCTCGAGTTTAAATTTGGTGCACACTTCTAGTAAGAAAAATAAATCCATCTCACAGTCCTGACCTACATAAAGTCCAATATAGTTTCATACACACACACATACACACACACACACACACACACACACAGAGAGAGAGATAAATTTACATATACATGTATATTTACATATTTATTTATATTATGCCCATGGAAATAATACGTGGAGTTGTGAATAAAAATGTCCAGAGATTTATCTATGAGACAGTCTATACAGTAGAGACATGACTTAATAGGCTAAAAAGTTGACTTTTTTTAAGCCTTAGCACTATTGACATTTTGAGCCAAATAATTCTTTGTTGTGGGAACTATCCTTTACATTATAGGATGTTTAATAGTATCCCTGGCCCTGCCCTACTAGATGCCAATAGCAACCTCCTCCTCCTCTCCACAATTGCGACAACCAAAAAGTCAAATTGCCAAATGTTCCCTGGGGAGCAAAATTGCCCTCTATTCAGAACCACTGGGGTAAATTTTAATGTGAAAAAAATCTTAAAGAATATAGGGTGGTTGCTAGGGTGTTAGAAAGAACGAGAAAAATTAAGATGGACTTTCCAGAATCAAAATACAGCTTATGAGAAATTTAGTACATTTTATTTAACTTGTGTGATAAACAATCAACACCCTGTGGGTACGTATTATTATTTATATTTTAAAATATTTTCCACAGTGTTGGTCATGTTGTCTGTGATGAAGAGTTATATATTGACAAAACAGACAAGAATATTGATTAAAGATCACATCCAGCAAATTCTCTGAGAAACCATGCTGTGTAGGCTTCTAGGGCATGAGACTTTTAAGATTTTTACCCTCTCCCTGTTTCCTCCCAGTGAAGATAATTTACTATGACTTAGATTCCAAGGCCTTAACTGAGCCTGAAATTCTAGTTATCTAGCCACTGCGGTGTAAATGGTCACACATCGGGATGTAATTGTCTCTCTGAGGGCTTTCTCTTG